>NW_005370318.1:2087652-2089291 GCF_000412655.1 Myotis brandtii
GTCTCAGTGTCCCGGTAATTGCTGCCAGCACCTCTGAGGGAAAGCCGTCCTCAAGTTCCGAGTTCTGCCTGCTGCCAGACCGTCCAGTTTCTCCCCGTATGAGCCCTGGGACCCCAGAGATTTCCCGGAACCGGAGTTCAGAGCAGTCGGGAGCTTGTGACTCCCTCCCGATTCAAAAAGACAGCCGAGTCCTCAGGTGCCTGCCCCTTTCCCCGCGCGCCGGAGCCTCCGTACCTCTGCACTTTACTTTCGTAGCTCCTCTGAGTCTGTGTGCTCTTCTCTTTCCTTCTAGTTGTAGAATTTCCACTCAGCCAGCCTTCCTGTGGTTCTGGATGATGACCGTTCTGTCTTTTAGTTGTATTTTTGAAGTTGTTGTCGGAGGCAGCAATTTCCGGTGTTTACCTATGCCGCCATCTTGGTTTCTCCTATACCTATTTTCTTGGTTAGATCATCAAAAATTATATTTTTGGTGTGCTGCAGAATTTTAGTAATTAGTTTATGTGTGCCATGAAATGAAAATTACTGCCTTAGGGTTAAGAGTCTGAGCTGCAAAGGCCTCTCTTTTGTCTGATAGCCTCCTTACAGATAACACATTCTTCACACTCTGGCCACAACCCAAAGATTTAGTGTCTAGTTACTTCTGCTAAGACCCCAGCCTCCATACCACCTTTATACCTCTGGTCCATTCACAGGAGCTCCTGTGTGTTATTAGCAGAATCTGCATACAGACCACAACTCAAGGCTTTTGTAATTCTCATCAAGTGTAAGACTCACCTGCAGACTGCACTCACATTTTTCTAGCGGTCCACAATAAAGATATGAAAATGTGCAAGCTGCCCAAATTTAGATCACAGGATCTTGAGGAAATGTTAAGATAAATAATTACATTCAGTAATTATCTCATAAAAATTACCTTGAGGAATGGAATCACAAAAGGACGAAGAGGAAAGTTTGTAGCTTCTTGGAGCTTGCAATGGAATTCTTCAATTGTTACTGTTGAGTTCTGAAAAGAGAAATAAATAACCTTGTTAACCTCTAAAAGAAGACACTGTCCTCATATAAATCCTTTTAAAATCACAAAGTATAATTTCAAGAGTACTATTGTGATCTCAGATCATTCTCAAAGATTAACCAAATTATTTCCTTTATAAAAGAAGTTCAGCCTCCTTGACTGTCCTTTCTTTACTACCCCAAATGTAAATTCCCCTCTAAGGTCAGCAGCCTGGATTGCAGAATAGGCACTCAGGTCCTCGGTACTCAGGGTTCATGGCAAGTCACCTCAGGTACAGAAACCAAACTTACAATGTTTCCAGTTGAACAGATTCTGATCAGCCTACGATGTCAACTTAAAAGACTCAACCCAGTGCCTCATTCCTTCAGAAGTTGGTTTCTTCATAGGTTCTGCCTATCTCCTAGCATTAGTTCTCCAAATCTTCTAAATTCAAAGTTTTTTATTTTAATTAAATCTTTATTGTTCAGATTATTACAGCTGTTCCTCTTTTTTCCCCCCATAGCTTCCCTCCACCCGGTTCCCACCCCACCCTCTGCCCTTAAAACTCCCCCCTGCCCCCCTGCACTGTCCTCATCCATAACTGTACGATTTTTGTCCAGTCTCTTCCCGCACACCCCACCCCCCTTT
>NW_005370318.1:2093336-2119640 GCF_000412655.1 Myotis brandtii
TGGCTTCCTCCGTCACTGAAGCAAGCAAGCCTCATGTTCGCTTCAAGCTGCCTGGCTGCCGGCCGCCATCTTGGCTGGCAGTTAATTTGCATATCGCCCTGATTAGCCAATGGGAAGGGTAGCGGATGTACGGCTAATTACCATGTTTCTCTTTTATTAGATAGGATGGTCTGAAATATTTCCCTCATATGTACTGACAACCATATTAGACAATGCTATAATTTTTGCTTCAACCAAAATACATAATTTAGAAAACTCAAGAGGAGAAGGAAAAAGTCTATTGCGTTCCCTTATATCTCTATTCTTTCCATTTCCATTTTTCTTTCATCCATCATGATGTTTCAAGATTCCATCTCTTACAGCAGGGGTGGTGAGGTGCCAGGCTGATCTAAGGGTCCCACCTCCTCCACTGGGACTCTTTGATGGGTAGTTATTTACCCAGCTGGACACTTGGTGTAGGGACCAAGTGAAGTGGATACAGGGTCCCTCTTGTACCAAATGGTGAGTTTTAAAAAATTTACCTGATATAATTTTTTTTTTTTTACTGTTTGATTTGTATGTGTTAATGTAGTGGGTAAGACAGCAGGCTTTGATGTTAGAGCTCTGAGTTCAAATCCTGGCTGGACCACTGGCTAGCAGTGTGGTTCTGAGGGAGACATTCACCAGAGTCTTTAAGATGGAATGAAAACTCTTCTATGGTGTCCTGTAGAGTGTGTGAGGCTTGGCTGTCAGGAGCAGAGCAGTGACTCTTAATGTGCAGCCTGTCTCTGGTTAGATTGTAAATGTTGGAATCAGAAACATTTTACCTGTCCCACTTCTGGGCAGGTTCACCTTAAAAGCATTCTTCCAACCCAGTGTCCAGCTAAAGAGCTCCAGTCAAGGGCATGTACCTGGGTTACAGGCTCAATACCTGGCCCCATTCTAACCACTGAACCAGGAAATGGGCTTTCACCAGACAATGAATCTGCCAGTGACCCTTTGGTATGCAGGCTGAAGCTCTAACCCCTGAAACATACGGGCCAGGTCTATATCTTCTATTTTTTCATGGAGACCTCTTTTTCCCCCATTTGTGTTGGTAATTGCTAATTGAAGCATTTTTATGATGGCTGCTTTAAAATCCTTGCCATATAATTCCAACATCTGTGTCAGCTTAGTTGTTGTCCATTGGTTATCTTTTTTCGTTTCAGTATGGATGGTCCTGGTAACTGAACATGTGATTTTCTATTGTATCTTGGAGGTTACTAGCTTCTTCCAACCATAGTCTAGGATATATGATGAAAACGTAAAACCTAGGAAACTCACTGCTATGTACTTCCTTGGGTCCCAAGGTCATCAGTCTTTGGCCTTTGCTCCATCTTTCAGTCTCATTTTTGTTCTATACATAAAGTCTAAGATTTTTTTGCTGTAAGGAGGAATAGGAAGTATACCTTTCTATTGTGCCTCTGAATCAGGCTTGATATTTAATAACTACATAATATTCCATTAATCTGATATATTGTAACTTAGGCTTTTATAAAACATTTAGCTGGTTTAAATTTTTAGTCATCATAAATAATGTTGAACAGATTATCTTAGTGCAGATTATTATTTTGTTTGGATGAATTTCAAGGAGAGAAAATGGTCAGTCAAAGGAACTGCCTAGCTTAAAGTATCTGGAACATTGCCAACTTCCAGAAATGTGTATTCTCCAAGTAAGTAGGTGGAATACAGAACATTTTCCTTTACCTTGCAGTGAAAAATGTCCATGTTTGCTCCTTGGTATAGTTAGGGACTACTACCATTTTACCTTACACACCAGAAACATAAGTAAACTAAACTCCAGATACCTAATTGCATGGCCTTTTCTGACTTAGCTAATGAAGTCTCCTCCATATGGAACAACTATTCCATTCACATATGCCTGCTAATATTTTTATTATTGTTTTCTTAAATAAAAAACTTATAAGGCTTTCTTAAATAGAGAAACATAACAATCTAAAGATGTCCATTTTCCTCCAAATTAGAACACATTTTTGACAAGCTGGTAGCAAAACTAAAAGAAAAAGAACTAAGTGGTAATTTCAAATGCAACACACATAAGGTAATTATTTAATCTATGAATAATGGCAGTTTTATTTCTCTTACTCCAATCCTTATATCTTATTTGCTAGGCTAGAATGTTCAGGATTACTAAATAGAGAAAACATCCCTATCTGGTTCCTAATATCAGAAGGAAAGCACTCAAAATTTCATCATAAAACATGAGATTTGCTTATAGGTGTTTATATATATATATAATATATAACAGTCATCAGATTAAAGAAGTTCCTGCTGCAACTGATTTGCTGAGTGTTTTTTAAAATAATAAATGGGTATTACAAACCTTTTTTCCTGCACCTTCCCAAATATATAGTATTAATACCAACTGCTATAGACTGAATGTGTGTGACCCTTCAAAATTCATACGGTTAAAACCTAATCCCCAATGTGTTGGTATTTGGAGGTGGGACCTTTGGGAGGTCATTCGTGTCATTATAAAAGAGAAGCCCTAAGAACTCTCTTGCCCCTTCTGTAAAAGGACACAGTGAGAAGACAGCCATCTATGAACCAGGAAATGGGCTCTCACCAGACACTGAATCTGCCAGAACCTTGATCATGGACTTACCTGCCTCCAGAATTGTGAGAGATAAGTCTTGTTTCTAAATCACTCAGTGTACAGAATTCTATTATAACAGACTAAGACACTGAGTTTAATGAAAATACCAGTATGTTAGAGTATAAATTGGTATAACATTTGAGAAAAACATTTGGCCTTATATACTAAATTTGTATATATGCATTCCCTACGAAATTCTAATTCCATTGTCTGGTGCAATGCTCACGGCAACATTATTTGTAATAGCCCCTATACAAAAAAGCGTTAACATGGCAGATCCAAAACGAGTAACCTTAGAAAAGCCTGCAAGATTGAGCCATTGGCTGCTATCTACAAATTTGGCTGATAAACAGTTTCCTACACTGATATAAAACTTTCTCTAACCAAAAAGGTGAAAGCACTTCAGATAAATGAATAAACAATTTGTGGTATATATACACAATGGAATATTATTTAGCCTTTTATAAAAAGGTAGAAAATTCTGACACAAGCTACAACATAGATGATCCTTGAGGACATTATGCAAAGTGAAATAAGCCAGCCATAAAAAGACAAATACTGTATGATTCCACTTATATGAGGTACCCAGATTAGTCAAGTAGAATGGTGGTTGACAGGAGCTGGGGGTAGGAAGGAATGAGGAATTATTGTTTAATGGCATGGAGTTTCAGTTTTGCAAGATAAGAGGTAGACAGTAATGATAGTTATACAGCAATGAATATATTTATACCACTGAATTATATACTTTAAGGTGGTAAATTTTATGTGTATTTTACCACCTCCTAATAATATCAGCTCTTTTTAAAAATGAGAAATAAGTGGACATACAAAAGGCCAAGAGACATGAAAACATGCTCAAAGTCACTAATCATCTGAGAGATGCAAATCAAAACGACAATGAGGTACCATCTCACACCTGTCAGAATGGCTATCATCAACAAATTAACAAACAACAAGTGCTGGTAAGGATGTAGAAAAAAAGGAAACCTCATGCACTGCTGGTGGGAATGCAGACTGGTGTAACCACTGTGAAAAACAGTATGGAGTTTCCTCAAAAAATTAAAAATGGAACTCCCATTTGACCCAGTAATCCCATTTCTAGGAATATATCTCAAGAAATCAGAAACACCAATCAGAAAGGATATATGCACCCCTATGTTCATAGCAGCAGAATTTACAATAGATTTGGAAACAGCCTAAGTGCCCATCAGCAGATGAGTGGATTAAAAAATGGTGGTACATCTACACAATGGAATAATACGCTGCTGTAAAAAAGGAACTCTTACCATTTGCAACAGCATGGATGGACCTGGAGAGCATTATGCTAAGTGAAATAAGCCAGTTGGAGAAAGACAAATATCACATGATCTCATTCATTTGTAGAATATAATCAACAACATAAACTGATGAACAAAAATAGAGCCAGAGACAGAGAATCATCAAACTGTCAAACCTCAGAAGGAAGGCAGGGGAGGGTGGGGTAAGAGATCAACCAAAGGACTTGTATGCATGCATATAAGCATTACCAATGGACACAGACAATAGGGGGCTGGAGGGTGTGAGTGGCTGGGGAGAATTTAATGGGGGGAAAAGGAGACATATGTAATACTTTAAACAATAAAGAATTTTTTTAAAAAAAGGAAAATAAAAAGTTAACCAAAGCATGGCCATTTAAAAGAGACGATTACTATTTATACTTTCAGAGCTAGAAAAAGATGCATGTTTTGGGGTTTCTTTTGGAGGGAGCAAATGAGGTCTGTTATTTTTTCTTTTACTACTGAAATAATCTTTAAGCATAGACTCTACTTAAAGTAATTTGTTGCTGGAACTGTCATAATATTCTGATGTCTGCTTTGCTTCCAATTTTGTTCAAACTCTTTTTGACATTTAAGGTCAACTTTATTAGTCTAGATCCAGTAAGATTTCTTCCATAGTACTGTAACATTTGACCAATAAACACTTTTATTTTTTCAAAACAAAAAATTTGCCCTAATTGATGAGGGTGGTTCACTGTGCCTGGACTATGTTTGCAATCAAGTTGGTTTATGCTGAACAATGGTCTCCTTCTGGGAGTCTGGAATTTGCTAAGTGCTAGGCAAAGAATGCCTATGTGTCCAGACCACAGTAAAAACCTTGGGCACTGAGTCTCTAATACGCGTCCCTGGGCAGAAACATGGCATACATGTTGCTGAATTTTCATTGCTGGGGAAGAGTGAGTTCTGTGTGACCAATCACAGGAAGCCTGCACATGGATTCCTGCAGATTCCAACCGTGTCTTTCTCCCTTATGATCCAGCTGGGTATCCTTATTATGCCTCTGTAATAAATCTTAGTTGTAAGCATGACTCTGTGCTAGGTCCTGGGAATTCTTCCAGTGAACCTCAGTACAAGGGGTATAAAAAGTATAAATTGTGGCATACTCTTACAATAAAACACACAGCAATGAAAATAAACAACCTACAGCTATATTAAACAACAGCGATTGAATCTCAAATGATTAATCATTTACTGCTTTTGCCTTGTATGAAAGTTTTTACCCATACTTGACCAAGAATCATTTAAGGTAGCAGTTCTTAAACTTCGTATTCTCAGAATCCCTCTAATTTATTTGGGTTCTGTCGATCAATTATCAACCCTCTTAGAAATTAAGACAGAATTTGAAAAATGTTATTAATCCATTTAAAATAGCTATATTTTCCAAAAAAAATGTAGCGAGAAGAATGGCACAATTGTTACAGTTTTGCAAATCTCTTTTATATCTAGCTTAATAAAAGACAGCTGGGTTCTTCAAGATGCTTCTGCATTTAATCTGTTGCAACATCTTGTATCAAGCAACCTCTAGAAAATTCCATCATACACTCACGAGAGAATAAGAGTGAAAAGGCAAGTAACATCTTAGTATGATTATGAAAATAATTTTTATCTCTTGGAATTTCTACAGTCTGAGAGATTCCCTGATTACACTCTGAAAAGTGCAACATGAAAGTTTAATACTGTGATTCATCTTTACCACCTATAGAGGGTAACATGCAGGAGCAATGGGGTACTTTCACTGGAAATAAATCTTGAAGAATTCGATTTACAAACTTTGGGAACTGGCAGAACTTCCCTTATCAACACTGAGAGTCAAACCCTACCCAGCTGTCACTGTCAGAAAATCACTCCCTTTTACCATGGGGTCACCACACTTAGTCTAGAAAGAAAAATTGTGTGTACCTTAAAAACTCCAAAGAAACTGTATTTTCATGAGGAGCTGTAGAACACTTATTTAATATTATTTGATACTATTTATTTAAATCATGAAACTTATAATTTTACAAATTATTCTTCTGAAAATTAAGCTCGATACTTTTCCTTTTTCTCTGGCTTGGAAACAATGCACTAGGCACCGAATATATTAAGTAGCCTGTTGTTAATTTGGTTGAACCTCAGTGGCTTGTTGAAACTCAGTTTTAAGGCATATTCAAAGTTTCTTAATGGAATTAAATCAACAGCATAAGACTATTAGGTAAACATTATAGATTTGTTTCTTTGATAACCTTTTTTTAAAAATATGTTTTTATTGATTTTAGAGAGAGGAAGAGAGAGGGAGAGAGGGATAGAAGCAACAATGAGAACCATCGATTGGCTGCTTCCTGCACACCTCCTACTGGGGATAGAGCCCCCAACCCATGCATGTGCCCTGACAGGGAATTGAACCGTGACCTCCTGGTTCATTGGTTAATGCTCAACCACTGAGCCACACTGGCCAGGCTTGAAAAACATTTTTTTTTAAATATTTTTTAATTGATTTTCTACAGAGAGGAAGGGAGAGGGATAGAGAGTTAGAAACATCGATGAGAGAGAAGCATCGATCAGCTGCCTCCTGCACACCCGCTACTGGGGATGTGCCCGCAACCAAGGCACATGCCCCTGACCGGAATCGAACCTGGGACCCTTCAGTCCCCAGGCCGATGCTCTATCCAGCGAGCCAAACCGGCCAGGGCGAAAAACATTTTTATACATGGTTGAAATCCACAAATCAACAATTTTACACAAGGTATATTAATAACTAATCTAGTTTGTAGATTTTACCACATTGCTACAGGATTGGGAGTGAGCAGAAATATGTACAACTTCTCTGCTGGCTTCAGTTTTGAGCCATATACTCAGGCAACTGTTGACAGTGATGCTGTACTTACCACCAGTGCTAGAACAAGTGTCCGAACCTTCTCCCCAATCTCAGGTGAGATGTCATTGCCAAACTGTTGTAGAGTGGTGAGAAAGCGTTTTAACTTGCTGAGCTGTCGAGCACCACAGGTGGCTGGCAATTGTTGATTTGTTAGTGCAGATGACGTGGAAGAGGCAGGACCATTGCTGAATCTTTGTGGTGGTGATGGGGCACCATTCAGCGTAGGAGGAGAATGGTTGGTGCCATTGCTTACTAAAAGAAAGCCAAAATGAAAGACTCAATGCAAAACACAAGAATCTTTGATACGTTCTTCTTGTCTGCATTCTCCTTCATTTATTCACTTCAATTTTATAAAGCATACGTTAAGAGTACACAAGACACTGTTTCTACCCAACAAGATTAAGACATACTGACAGGTAAAAAAATGATAACAGAGTCACATAAAAGGTGTTAAAACAGAAGAGTAAAGTGCTACTAGAGCACAGAGAAGGACATCTAGCTCTACAGGTGCCATGGGCAAGTGTAGGTAGTTTTAAGACTTCCTGCAATAGTTACTGGATGAGATAAGTTTGGAAGAATATATTTCCAATGAATGGACACTCGTGTTCATCATTTATGTCACATCTCCTCAATCTTAGGGTCCCAAAGAAGCTAAGGCAGTCTATTATAATATAGCATGTGAACAAGACACACCAGAAAACAGTCGTTACTGTGAAAAAATGTTTTTTTCTAGGCTATAGGTTTAATGACTTATTCCTGTAGTAAGGTATATATATCTTGGCTATTCAGAATATTCATGCCCATCAAAGTCAGTTTTTCTCTGCTTTGACAGTGCTAGATTAACACTTCCAAATACTCATTCAATAAAGTATCTTTCTAGACACCACACAGGACACTCCCATTCTACATTTCGGCTTAAATTATAATACATGTGACTAGTTTCAGTTTTTCTATTTTCCCATTATTCTTAGTCATATTTTGCTAGTTTTAATTTGGTACACAATCCTAGAGCTAAATTCTTAACAGCATTAAGTAAAAATCTCCTTTTTCATTAAAGAGTGAAAATTTTAAAATTACCTAATGTCTAAGAGTCAATATATTTTCACTTACTCAGACCCAATCTAAGAATATAAAGCTGTGTCTAAAAACATAAGAAACAATTTAAGACTTAAGCCAAACTTAAAGAACATAATCATTTAACCTTTACCTCACTTAGAAAACTGTCATTTACTTATATTTTGCCTAATGCCAACTTGTTAATCATGAAAAATCTCCCACTTCCCTTCTTCCTCCAAGCCAGTCATAGTTGTTTGACCAACACTATTCCTACTTCTTGAGTGACCTTTATTTAAATTTGATCTGTAAACTCTTCTTCATCCAATATAGCTTAAATGACACCTGTATTAAGGATTCCTTGAGACTCTGCCTTAAGGTAGATTTAGTAATTCTTCTCTGTGCTACACATGCTTCCATTATGTTATTTACCAAATTATACTTATTTGCATTGCCTTAATATATAGCACACTTTTAAAAAATATTTTTTATTGATTTCAGAGAGGAAAGGAGAGAGAGAGATAGAAACATCAATGATGAGAGAGAATCATTGATTGGCTGCCTCCTGCATGCCCCCAACTGGGGAGAGAGCCCACAACCTGGACATGTGCCCTGATCGGGAATCGAACCTTGACATCCTGTTTCATAGGTCAACACTCAACCACTGAGCTACACCAGTTGGGCTATTGTATACTTCTTGATGAATATTCTTACATATCCATGTATACTAAAATTAGCTAAGTTTTGTAAGCTGTGTATACTGTATATACTTTAGCTTTGTTCATTAGCTAGTAATATTAAGTGTTCAGGAAAATTCTGCTGAATATGACTCACTGCTTAAAAGACTAACAGGCTAAGAAAAAAAGGGTGCTTTCTCTTTTAAGTCTTTCATTAAAAAGATCACTAGAGCCACTGGAAAGAAAGCTCAACACTCAGCCTTAGCAATCCTGAAAATTAGTTGCAATGGTCTGCCATTTCTTTGTGTTCACAGAAAAGTCAACTGCCACTGGAGAGCTGCCCTCTTTTGAAGCAGCCCATTAGAATAATACATTATTGTGCTTTTAGCCACTCTGATGCCCAGACAAGCTTTTTCATGGCCTCTTTAGTGAAAGCTTATGATTACATTTTCTGAAATAAAACATGTCCACCCCCAAGTAGTCAAATATGGAGGTAAAAAGGACCAAATTTATATATACATATCTCCACCTGTATCTTGAAATCTGAATGATAGCTTGGGTTTAAATCTGTTTCATTTCAAGACAGTACTTATATCTAAGATGTATAACTTTGAGACAGAAAACATAATTTAAGAAAAAAAGATATCAAAATTAATTTCTTTCACTCTGGCTCAGACTGCTGCAGTTACCACTCACTCATTTCAAATGTTTGAGAAAATAAAAATTAAAGCTTCTATTAAAGCTGTACCTCTTAGACTCCCTTCTCTTATTGTTAAAAATAATTTACACAGAAAACATAAATGTTTAAGCAAAAATAGTGTGCAAGCTTGTGCAATGGTGTTTAAATAAGAAAATGCATATAGCACCTAGTACATTGCTCTAATTTGATATGGATGGGTACTACCCAAATAGAAATTTTCTGCTATCTGAGGCAAAATGTCTGTAAGGGTCAATGTGAACTGGATGTAGCATGGGCATGGAAAAGCAGAACACAAATTAAAATCTAGATGTGTGTGTATATCTCTCTTTAGATTTTAGATTTTAAATTGAGGGCTTTTTGTTTTGTTTTTTAAATATGTATGTATGACTGAATTTGCTGAGTTATAAAATTTGTGGAAATTCAGCTTTAGAAGATACTGCCAAACAATTTCCTCAGACTTAAACAATGTATGAGTGTTCAGGTTGCTCCACACATACTCACCAACACTTGACAATTCTTTTTCACTTTGAACATTCTTGTGGGTGTACATGGTATTGCACTAGGTTTTAGTTTGCATTTCCTTGATGAGTACTAAGTTGAATGCCTCAGATTTATTGGCTAATAGAATTCTTATTAGCTGAATTGTGTCCCCCACAAATTCCCATGTTGAAGTTCTAACCCCTCAGTAACTCAGAATGTGACTATATTTGGAGATAGGACCTTTAAAGGTTAATTGAGGTCATATGGGTAGTCCCTGGTCCATTATGACTGTTGTCCTTAAGAAGAGAAAGGGACAACATGAATGCGTTGGCACAGAGGCAAGGACATGGGAGAATATAGCAAGGAGGCAACTTTGCAAGCTAAGGACAGAGGTCTCAGGGGGGAAAAAAATCAAACCTGCTGACACCTTGATCTTGGACTTCTATCCTCTAGAACTTTTAAAAAATAAATTTCTGTTGTTTAAGCTACCTAGTCTGTAGTATTTTGTTATGACAGCCCTAGCAAACTAATACAATAGTCTCTTTTTTATAAAGAGACTTAGCATGACAGTCCTGGAAAACTTTTAGAAATAATTCAATAACTTTATGAATCTTACTTAATTCCTATAAATCAATATAACTTTAATTCATTATTTTAGAACTCAAGAATTTAAAATACCTACTTCCCAGACAAAGAGTATGAAAAAAATATTGGGACTACTAAATTTCCAAATGCCTAAATTAGCTAAGTACTATTCTCAGAGGGGAAAAGCAATTTATAAAAGAAATAACCAGATATACATTTCTGATATATATCTCTTTTAATAGCCATTTTGGAAATCTTGTGAATGGTATATGCAGAAGGCTTACTGGGAGTCAGTCACATAGATACAAATGTCACTCTGAATTATAAACTAAAGTAATTAAGAGTTCTCACATGCTGTAGGAGTAAATGACATTGGCCTGGGTCCTCCGGGATTTATTGGTGGGAGGGGTGGCATGGTGGGAGGTGAGGATCTTGACTGTATCTTCACTTCCACAGGCGATCCAGGCATTGCTGGCACCCTTTTCTCAGGACCAACTGTAGAAAATAAAAGAAATAGAGGTCAGAGTTTTCTATAAAATAATAAAAATAGTGACAATAATTTGAAATACTAACATACCAGTATTTTCCTAGAGGACTGAGAAGAAAATGCTTAGTTTAATAGACTGAATAGCGGTCCCCAGAAAGATATCAAACCTCTTAATCCCTTGAATTGTAAATGTTTCTGTACTTGGAAAAAGGGTCTTTGAAAATGTAGTTAAAGATTTTGAGAGGAGGAGATAATCCTGGATTTTCTGGTGGGCTCCAAATCCAATATAAATGAAACCTTCATAAGAAGAGCTGAAGAGATGCATACACAAACAGAAGACAACGTGAAGACATAGTCACACAGAGAGGACACAGAGTGACAATGGAGGCAGAGACTGAATGATGCATCTACAAGCCAAGGAATGGCAAGGATTATCAGCCAGCACGAGAAGCCAGGAAGAGAGGCATGGAATCAATTCTTCCTCTGAGGCCCCAGGAAAGAATCAGCCCTCCTGATACCTTCATTCTAGACCAGTGATGGCGAACCTTTTGAGCTCGGCGTGTCAGCATTTTGAAAAACCCTAACTTAACTCTGGTGCCGTGTCACATATAGAAATTTTTTGATATTTACAACCATAGTAAAACAAAGACATATTTTTGATATTTATTTTATATATTTAAATGCCATTTAACAAAGAAAAATCAACCAAAAAAATGAGTTCGCGTGTCACCTCTGACACGCGTGTCATAGGTACGCCATCACTGTTCTAGACCCTGGCCCCTGGACTATAAGAAGATTGTTGTTTAAGCCACCCAGACTGCGGGACTTTGCTACAACAATCCTAGAAAACTACAACAATGCAACAAGGTCAAAGACTGAAAGTTAACAGTGAGGACAGTGGCTGGGAAAGAAAGAAACCAGTTTATAAATTCTGCTGATCCCAACTACATTCTGTATAACTTCTCTTTATGGATGAATCAAGTTAATAAGGGGGAAAAACTAATGGGGAACTATTTAGATCAGTAGGTGTCAACTGCATGGCATAGAAACAAATATAATCAGTTGTATATAAATTACTATGCATGAAGTACTGAATTTTTGTTGTTGTTGCTAATCCTCACCCAAGGATATTTTTCCATTGATTTTTAGAGTATGGAAGAGAGGGAGGGGGAGAAACATCTATAGAAATATTGTTGTGAGAGAGAGACATTGATTGGTTGTCTTCTGCTAACAGGATAGAACCTGCAACCTAGGTACATGCCCTTGACTAGGAAAAAAAGCCGGACCCTTCAGTGTATGGGTGGACACTCTAACCAGCAAGCAACACTGTCCTGGGCTAAAGCACTAAATTTTTATACATATCAACTACTCTAATAGAAAAAAAGAAGTGGGCTCAACATCTTTGACATCAGGCATATAAATGTTGCTTATAATATCTGTTCAAAAAGATGAAAAGTAGAGATGATTCTAAACCAAGCACAGACTACTTCACCTATGAGGATAATACATAAGCAGTGTTTGATAACACTAGACAGCAACAAATTCCAGAAAAGATAAATTTGATAGATTATACTTAATGACATTAGAATTAGGTCTGAGCTCATATAAATAAGACTTGAGCCCTAGCTGGTTTGGCTCAGTGTACAGAGCATCGGCCTGCGGACTGAAGGGTCCCAGGTTTGATTCCGGTCAAGGGCACATGCCTGGGTTGCGGGCTCGATCCCCAGTGTGGGGTGTGCAGGAGGCAGCCAATCAATGATTCTCTCTCATTGATGTTTTTTATCTCTCTCTCCCTTTCCCTTCCTCTCTGAAATGAATAAAAATTATTAAAAAAAAGATTTGATTCTGAAGAGCAATATTTGAATATATTCAAAGTAATTTTCCACATTAAAGAAAATTTGTTATATACATGGTTAATAATAGAGCCAAGGCTACCATAATCATCTTTAAATTGAGCTATTTGCCTCTCAGTAATTCAAAGCTTTTCACTTAAGTTCCATGTACTTATTCTCCAATAAATCCAAGTAAAGTACAAGAAATGGACACCAAAGGTTCAAATGAGAATGTTAAATCAAAGATTTCTTTCAGTGGCATCACAGTTGTAAACACAATACATGACAAGGCAATAGGCACATCTTCGCACATTCATGCGCATGGTCTAATGAGGAAAATATCCCCAAATAATATTTTTAATGCTTCAGTTTGCCACATTTTTGGGAAGAAATATAACGAATACAGAAAGTCAATCAAGGAAGCAGTGCCCCTAAATTGCAAATTCCCCAACAAAAATGTGTAGCTCTCCAAGAGCCATGTGGGCAACACTCTGCCAGCCTTCCCCCTCTCTCTGTCCAGGACATTTTCTTTGTAAAATTGGTGGTTGTCCTGTCTGATTAGTGGACTAATGAGCTGTTGCGCTTGCCTTTTTCTTTTTGACAGTATTTTCTCAATGCCCTTCAGAGAAAAGTTGACACATTTCCAGCACTTCCATCTGGGGCCCAGCTTTCTGGAGGATTGAGGGGTGGGGGGTGGGGGATAGGGAAGGAAGGAACTGACAGTTGTCTCGCACTGTTATGTGTTGTGTATGGTGCGCAATAACCTAGAGGGTGCCTTTCTTCAGACCACCTGCCTTTACAGCAAGGGCGCCAAAGGCCTGAGGAAGGCTTAGCAATGAGATGTGTTTTAACATTCAGTACTTGGCAGAATGAAAAACTCAGAGCCGCCCAACTGCAGAATGCTAAATAATATACCAACTAAAAGCTTAGATACTGGGTAAAATGTAGCCCCCAGAGTACTATTTACAGATTAAAACTAACCATCTCTTGTTCAGGTCACTATTCACAAACCTGCAACACTAGTTCTTCCTCATGTTTCAAGCAATGAAAAAGCATGAGTACAGAGACTGGGAGATTTGCTGTGAATCCTCATTCTGTTACTAATGAATTTTTATCAAATAATTAAATATTTTTGGGCCTTATTTTCAACACTAGTAGCTCGGTGCATGAATTCATGCACATTGAAAGGAAATTAATTACAATAAATATTTTAATATCGCTATCCGCTCTTTCTCTATAATAGAAGTGTCAAAGATTAAAGAAAATTAGTAAAATGTATATGAAAATAATATATAAATTAATAAATAACAATAACAACATGATATAACAATAACAAATACATGATATAAAAACAACATTGATAAAAACAATGACTGGTAAATTGATTAAACTTATTCTAAAATATCCCTGTATACCACATTAACTGTAAAAACACTTTCAGAGTGCTTGACTAATTTCCCTTGTATTAGTCAAGGGAAGTATTTACAACTTTAACTTTAACGTCACACACTCTTCGAACTTGAGAGAAAGCAACATATAACTGACCATGTCCGAAAACGAGTTCAGGTAGGACTATTCCTCCTCTGTCTAGAGTTTGTCCTTGTGATTTATTAATAGTCATTGCAAATGCTGGCATCACAGGAAACTGTCTTCGAATTAATTTAAATGGGAGGCCAGTGTCAGACGGGAACAAATCAATTCTTGGACTTAGAACAACCTCTCCTTCCACAGATCCTGTTAATACTTCAGCTTCGATTATGTTAGGTGGCAATCTTGTGATAATAAATCTAGTACCATTACAAAGACCCCATTTACTATTAATATTTCTCAGTAGCATGATGATTGCACCTACTTTCCATTTTAATTTATGACATGGCATTCCCGAAGGAGTAATACTATTAAGAAATTCGATGGGAACATTTTCATTTTCGGCATCATCTGCTGAATCAATGGAATCATCACACAAATAGGTGTGAAAATCTCCATTGAGTATATCCAAAATTTCTTCATTTAATTTATGAACGTGCTCATTTTTTGGACAAAGAATCACATGTTTAGACTTCGCTCCTTTCTCTGCTTCGCTCCGTTCTCAGGAAGCCCTATTCTTGCAGGAATCTTCCTACAACGGGCATCTAGTATCTATTATATGAAGCACTAGAGGCCCGGTGCACGAAATTTGTGTGTGTGGGGGGGGTGTCCCTCAGCCCAGCTTGCACCCTCTCCAATCTGGGACCCCTCAAGGGATGTCCGACTGCCCTCTCACAATCCAGGACTGCTGGCTCCCAACTGCTCGCTTGCCTGCCTGCCTGATGGGCCCTAACCACTCCCCTGCCAGCCTGATTGATGCTTAACTGCTCCCCTGCTGGCCTGATTGCCCCTAACTGCCCTCCCCTGCAAGCCTGGTCCCCCCCAACTGCCCTCCCCTACAGGCCTGGGACCCACCAACTGCCCTCCCCTGCAGGCCTGGGACCCCCCCAACTGCCCTCCTCTGCTGGCCTGGTCACCCCTAACTGTCCTCCCTTGCAGGCCATCTTGTGTCCACATGGGGGTGGCCATCTTGTGTGTTGGAGTGATGGTCAATTTGCATATTATTCTTTTATTAGATAGGATTGCCAGTGCGTGTCATATATACCAGCCGGCTGGTCGGTCAGACGGTCAATCACTTAGCCTTTTATATATATAGATATGTAAAGTGAGAGATAAAATCTACCTGGCAGGAAAGATTTAAGGATTAGAGATAATGTTTAGACTAGTGCTAGGTAAAAAGAAGGTACTCAATACACAGCAAGGATGATTAGAAAACATGAAGACCAGTGTCAAGTTCTGATTTTGCCATTTAACTAGCCATGTGAATATGCCCAAGTTAATATTAACATTTGTTTTCCATGGGAAAACAGGTTTACTATCAACAATATTAATCCATCTAATGTCAGAGATGTTACATGGAATGATCCAAAACTCAGCAGTTATAAAAGCACCAAATACAATGTAAGATGGTATTTTTGTTGGAGGTTGGGTACCACTGAGATGTTTATCAATGCTGAGTTTTTGGGTAGAAGAAGATATGGTCAAATGCTCCTGATTATCATCACTGAGAAAAATGAGCCAAATATAGATCTTTCAGATGCATATAGTACAGCAATCCTGATCATTCTAAGCAGGTTGACCAAGGAAAACCACATTTCTTTCTTTCTTTTAAAAAAAAATATATTTTTATTGAATTCAGAGACGAAGGGAGAGGGAGAGAGAGATAGAAACATCAACGATGAGAGAGAATCATTGATCGGCTGCCTCCTGCATACCCCACCATGGGGATCAAACCCGTAACTCGGGCAAGTGCCCTGACCAGGAATCAAACCATGACCTCCTGGTTCATAGGTCGACATTCAACCACTGAGCCACATCAGCTGGGCAAAACCACATTTCTTTAAAACAAATCAGACTCCTAACTAAAAAACAATTGGGAAGTTTTAAAGAGAATGATCTTTGGAGGCAGAGGCTGAAGGTAGATAATTTTGTTTTTTTTGTATGTATAAGCATACATTTATATGGTTCAAAATCAATATAAAAAGAAATATTCCTTGCCTGTGTCCCCACATACTCCACCCCATAGGTAACCATTTTAATCGGTTTCTTGTGTATCCTTCCATTCTTTCTTGGTACAAATGAGCAAACATAAATATAAATTCTTATCCCAGCCCAGCTGGTATAGCTCAGTGGTTGACTTTGACCTATGAACAGGAGGTCATGGTTCGATTCCTGGTCAGGGCACATGCCTGGGTTGCGGGCTCGATCACCAGTGTGAGGTGTGCAGGAGGCAGCCAATCAATGATTCTCATCATTGATGCTTCTATCTTTCCCTTTCCTTCCCTCTCTGAAATCAATTAAAAAATATATTTAAAAAAATTCTTACCCCACTCCCCATGTATATACAAAGATAACATAATTACATTAAACTGAATGCTACCAATAATGGCCTCTCTTGTAGCAATCCCTTTTGCAATACATCAGGAAGTGGGTTCTATTCCTATCTTCTAAACCAAACTTTGGTAATATGATGGAAGTGTGATGGAAGTGACTGAGTGCCAGTTCTAGGCCTGTCCTGGAATCCTGGTTCTGCCATTAAAGCAAATTCCGACTAGTCTGCTAGACGATGAGACCACATGGAGCAGAGAGAGATGAGCTGTACCAGCTAAAGTCGGCTGGTCCCCAAACATGTAAGAGCCTAACATAATGAGTCTGATCTGCAGCTAGCTGACTGAAGACATGTGAATGAGTAAGCACAACCAAAAGCAGAAATGTTTGACTCATAAGCAAAAAATAAATAAAAAAAAAATGAAAAGTTTATTGTTTTAGGCCACTAAGTTTTAGCATGCTTTGCTATAGAGTAACCGACCAACAGCAACTAACTAATCTATACCTATACAATTGTGGGTGGTTATTGACTTTTACTCCATATGCAGATTCAATTGCTCCTTGGTTTTTTGTTGTTCTTGTTTTGTTTTATAATTTTACAATATGTCCTAAAATTCTTAATTCCATAACCTTAAAAAAAGATGCATAATATTTCATTGTGGATATACAATAGTTTATTTGCTCAATCCCCTATTGATGGATAACTGGATTGTTTTCAATCATTTATAGCTGAATTTTGAGGCTCTCCAGATCCCATGCTACTGACTGCCCTCTATTTGCCAGGTTTGAAGAAACAGATAAAAGAAGACAGAATCCTAAATAATGGGAAAAGCAGATATATTCAAATGTGTACAAAAGTACTCAGAAAATAAAGAAGTAGAAATGTTACTCTCTATGAACTCCACAGAAGTCTTTACAGACCATTAAATAATTCAATAGGAAGGCTAACATGGGCTTTCCAGGCAGCACATAGGGAGAAAAGCCTGAAGACTGTAGATATACTTTAAATAGTGCACCCAAAGAACAGAACCCAGTGGGGAAAAATCAAGAAAAAAATTCCCTTGACCACAGCACCTCTTTAATCATTGCCAAGGGTAGGTAAATGTTCTGGAGTAATTATCAGACGAGAAGCATTTCCAACATTGACCATTCTAATTTGCTATAGAGGAAAGAGCACCAAAATACTATTGCACAAGGGCTGATAAGGCTGGTAAACTGATAATTGGCAAAGCACATGTTTCTCTTCCTTGTAGCTCTAAAACAAACCTGAGAACATATCCAACTTTTTTAACAACAGGCAGGCGTCATATGCAGAGACAGCCAGGAATAGCTGTTTACAATGACAAATAATTTATCATTCAACAAAAATTGAAGCATAAGGACTCACGCAGAGAAATTACCAGAAAATATTTCACAAGGGACATTAAAAACGGAGCTCAATTAAAATAAATTAATGCTTTGCTGTATACTAACAATGCAGATCAAATTTTTTTTTCCCATTCCACATTTATAAATACTTTGTGGAAGATTATTTTATCTAATACATCCCTATTATTCAAGGATCAATAAATTTTTTTTCTGCAAAGGGGAAGACAGTAAATATTTTTAGCATTGTGGACCATTGGTCTCTCACAACTATATAACTCTACTGTTGTAGCATGCTCTAGACCAGCAATTTTTAACCCTTTTTCTCATAGAACACATAAACTACTAAAATTCTGTGGCACAACACAAAATATATTCTATTTTTTGCCAATCTAACAATAACAAAAAAATAGGTATAGTTTTTATTTGTTCACAGCAGGCAGCTAGTGTCTTGGCTGCTGTCAGTTTTTAATCTGACAATCTAAGGGAAAAGAGATCAGTGCCCCTGACTAAACAGTCAGGTATTGCATGTTTTAAAAATTCTTCTGGCACACCAGTGTGCCATGGGCACACTGGCTAAAAATCACTGCTCTAGATAATATACAAACGAATGGTCTTGGCTGTGTTCCAATAAAACTTTATTTACAAAAATAGAGGGTGGTCCATAGTTTAATCAGTAGTCCATAGTTTATGGCTAATTAAAAAACTGGAAAAATTCAAATGTCTAATTCTTACTTTATTTCTATGCCTATAAAATTTAATTTATAACATATACTGAAGTGGTTCACCTGAATAACATTTTTTCTTTTCTTAACACTGGATATAATGCTCAGTGGTTAGAGTGTCAGCCCACAGACCGAAGGATCGCAGGTTCGATTGCCGGTCAAGGGCACATACCTGGGTTGCAGGTTCAATCCCCAGCCCAAGTCAGGCTCGAGTTGAGGCAACAAATCGATGTATCTCTCACATCGATGTCTCTCTCTTTCTCCTCTCCCCTTCCACTCTCTCTAAAAATCAATGGGGAAAAATATCCTCCACTGAGAATTAACAAAAAAATAAAATAAAATAAAAGACTGGATATAAAGAGACCTTTACTAATTGACCAGTAAGAAAATAATACACAGGTGGTGAACCAAGATGGCGGAATAAGGTACAGACCTGCGCGTGCTGCCTCCCACAACAACACTGAAAATACCAACTATAAGACAAAACAGCTATCATTCAGAACCATGGGAAAGCTGGCCCAGTGGAAGAGGCTGAGACGGTCCCTGTGAGGCTGAGACGGTCCCTGTGAGGCTGAGACGGTCCCTGTGAGGCTGAGACGGTCCCTGTGAGGCTGAGACGGTCCCTGTGAGGCTGAGACGGTCCCTGTGAGGCTGAGACGGTCCCTGTGAGGCTGAGACGGTCCCTGTGAGGCTGAGACGGTCCCTGTGAGGCTGAGACGGTCCCTGTGAGGCTGAGACGGTCCCTGTGAGGCTGAGACGGTCCCTGTGAGGCTGAGACGGTCCCTGTGAGGCTGAGACGGTCCCTGTGAGGCTGAGACGGTCCCTGTGAGGCTGAGACGGTCCCTGTGAGGCTGAGACGGTCCCTGTGAGGCTGAGACGGTCCCTGTGAGGCTGAGACGGTCCCTGTGAGGCTGAGACGGTCCCTGTGAGGCTGAGACGGTCCCTGTGAGGCTGAGACGGTCCCTGTGAGGCTGAGACGGTCCCTGTGAGGCTGAGACGGTCCCTGTGAGGCTGAGACGGTCCCTGTGAGGCTGAGACGGTCCCTGTGAGGCTGAGACGGTCCCTGTGAGGCTGAGACGGTCCCTGTGAGGCTGAGACGGTCCCTGTGAGGCTGAGACGGTCCCTGTGAGGCTGAGACGGTCCCTGTGAGGCTGAGACGGTCCCTGTGAGGCTGAGACGGTCCCTGTGAGGCTGAGACGGTCCCTGTGAGGCTGAGACGGTCCCTGTGAGGCTGAGACGGTCCCTGAGAGGCTGCGACGGCCCCTGTGAGGTTGAGACGGTCCCTGTGAGGCCGAACACAGGGACACGTCGCCGATGGAAATAGCTACATTTTCCATGTGTATGACCCGGCAACAAAAAGCGTACACCTATGGATGAGGACAGTGGGGGGAGTAAGGGCAGAGGGTGGGGTGGGAACTGGGTGGAGGGGAGCTATGGGGGGAAAAAAGGGGAACAAGTGTAATAATCTGAATAAAGATTTATTTAAAAAAAATAACACACAAAACAGAAAAAAAATATTTAAAGACAATACTAATAACATGAAGTCAGAGCTGAGGGGTAGCAAAGATAAGGCTAGTTATCTGATGTTCTTCCAAAAATCAGACAGATCTAAGAGAACTTCAAAAATGACTAGCATACCTGTGAAAAATCACTTGTTTCATTGTTATGATAATTTAGTCATTCCTTTTTTCTCTATCTTCTACCAATGCCATCTGATATAATTCTAACAACTCTATAACAAACAATCCAATTAAAAAAAGATTTTTATTGACTTTAGGAGAGAGAAGAAGGGAGGGAGAGGAAGAGGGAGAGGAACTGAACTGGATTATGCCCAACCAACTGACCCACACCGGCCAGAGCACAAACAACCCAATTTATTATTTTTTTTATTAAATCTTTATTGTTCAGATTATTACATTTGTTCCTCTTTTTTCCCCCCCATAACTCCCCTCCTTCCAGCTCCCACTTCCAAAAATCAGACAGATCTAAGAGAACTTCAAAAATGACTAGCATACCTGTGAAAAATCACTTGTTTCATTGTTATGATAATTTAGTCATTCCTTTTTTCTCTATCTTCTACCAATGCCATCTGATATAATTCTAACAACTCTATAACAAACAATCCAATTAAAAAAAGATTTTTATTGACTTTAGGAGAGAGAAGAAGGGAGGGAGAGGAAGAGGGAGAGGAACTGAACTGGATTATGCCCAACCAACTGACCCACACCGGCCAGAGCACAAACAACCCAATTTAAAGAACAAGGAAAAAAGACATAAAAAATACAATTCTCAAAAGCAGGTGTAGAAATGGCTGAAAAAGACATAAGAAAATACTTGACATACTTAAGTCATCAAAGAAACATAAAACACATCAACAAAAAAGAAAAACTACTGATATATATATATAATAACGGATGGATGTCAAAAGCATTAGGCTAAGTTAAAGATGCCAGATACACAAAAGCTACATACTGCATTATCCAATTTATCTAAAACTTCAGACAAGATAAAAATTAGTGACAAAATGCAGATCAGTGGCTGCTTGGGACTGATGGGAAAAAATGATTATGAAGGGGGATATGGAGGACATAATAAATCTTTTTATGGTGATGGAACTCTTCTACATTTTGATTGCAATGGTACTAAGAACTTTATACAACAGCTAAAAGTCAAACTATATAAATAAAATGGACGAATTTTACTATATATAAATTATACCACAATAAAGCTGACCACTGGGTACACTGGCTCTTGGATCTCTAAGGAGGTGCTAATTTAGCCTCTGCCTGAGGCTACCCCGAAGGAGCTATGGAGAGATCTGCAGATTCCTCTTCTTTGTTTGGGGTTTGGAGGTGCCCAGATGAGGCCCAGCTGTGAAGCAATGCAAGCTTCTGTGGGGCCTTGGGTCTTCTTTTGGATGTTCTGGGTCTCTCTGACCCAGCTGCAGTTTGTTAGGTAATTTTAGATTGCAAAGGGCCAGGCCATTCATATGCAAAAGCCTCTGTGCACAGCTTGGGTGAGGTCTCAGGGAATCAACTTGGGGGAGCAGACAGCTATGGCTGATCCTCAGCTCTGTCCTAAGAAGCCCCGGGTCTCAGTGTCCCGGCGGTAATCGCTGCAAGCACCTCTGAAAGAAAGCTGCCCTCGAGTTCTGCCCGATGCCAGACAGTCCAGTTTCTCCCTGTATGAGTCTGGGTCCCCAGAGACTCGCCCAGAACTGGAGTTCAGAGCAGTTGGGAGCTTGAGACTCCCTCCCGACTGAAAAAGACAACCGAGTCCTCAGTTGCCAGCCCTTTCTACGGAGCCTCCATACCTCGGCACTTTACTTCCGCACCTCCTCTGAGTCTCTTCCCCACCTCCTCTGAGTGTGCTTTTCTCTTTCCTTCTAGTTGTAGAATTTCCACTCAGCCAGCCTTCCTGTGGTTCTGGATGGTGTCCATTTTGTCTTTTAGTTGTATTTTTGAAGTGGTTGTGTGAGGCAGCAATTTCCGGTGTTTACCTATGCCGCCATCTTGGTTTCCCCCTCTAAAATGTCATACTTATTGATGAAATATTAAAAGTGCTGCCTTTCAACTCAGAAAGAAGATAAAGATGCCCAGTATCTACTCAACATTTACTTAAGAGTCAAGCTAGAACAGCAGGATAGTTAAAAAGAAAAAAAAAGGAAGAAATAGCCTGGCCCACATGGCTCAATGGTTGAGCATTGACCCATGCACCAAGAGATCACCTGTTTGATTCCTGGTCAGGGCACATTCCCGGGTTTTGGGCTCAATCCCCTGTAGGGGGCATGCAGGGGCAGCCAGTCCATGTTCTCTCTCATCCATGTTTCTCTCTCTCTTTTCTCCTCCCTTCCTCTCTAAAATCAATAAGAACATATTTTTTAAAAGAAGAAAATGAAAGAAATAAAATTATCATTTTGTACATACAAGATGACTTTATAGAAAACCAAAATAATCTATCACCCAAGTATTAGAATTAATATGTAAGTTCAACAAGGTTGCTAGATCAAAGCCCAATCTTTTAAAAATTAGTTGCATTCCAGCCCTGGCCGGTTTGGCTCAGTAGAGCATCAGCCTGTGGACCAAAGGGTCGTGGGTACAATTCCAGGTCAAGGGCACATACTTGGGATGCAGGCTCAATTCCCAGATCCCCAGTCAGGGCATCTACAGAAGGCAACTGATCAATGTTTCTTTCTCTTTGTCTTTTCTTTCTCTCTCCTTCTCTCTAAGCATGTCCTCAGGTAAGAACAAAAATAAGCAAGGAAATAATAAACAACATATTCAGGATAATGACTATGGCAAAGGAAAGGAAAGGGATAGAATCAGACAGTTACAAATTATAGTTCTAATGTTTCGCTTCTTTAAAAGCTCTGAAGCAAAATATTAGACAAAACATTAAAATCTGACAAGCTAAAAGTGGGTACATCAGTGTTTGTTATACTGTGCTTTCTTCTTATTTTGTAAGCTTGAAATATGTCATAAGAAAAGATCACTGGCTACAGTGGGGAAAATAGTGAGATCATAGTGCAGGCAAAGACTACTTACAAGGTTGTTATAGTGAGAAATGATTGTGACCTGAGATAGGGAGTACCAATAGGAATGGTAAAAGGGGGTTGGATTTCAGAGATATTCAGTTAGAACAGGATAGAGTTAGAAAAGGATTTGTTGACTGATTAGATGTGGAAGATAAATTGGGGTAACATCTGGAATTACTGACTGAGATAGTGGCAAGTAGAGAGCTATGTTGGAGGGGAGAGATGAAGAGTTCCATATGTATTGAACATACTGCTTTCATGATGCCTCTGTGATAGCCAAGAGGATGTTCTAGTTGATAAATTCAGAAGTCTGGTGTTGAAAAGAATAGTCTGGTCTAAAATTGTGAGTTATTAGTATAAAAATAAGAAAATTTTGGCTATGAGAGGTTAAAAAGATGTTATGTTTCAAAAACAAATAAAATGAATTATGCCTGATTTTTTCCCCTATTGACTTTTACTCCATATTCAGTGTTAAGAATGGATAGTTAACTATTATACACTAAATATTTGTTCATACTTTAATAGTTTATTCAATTCTTCTTCTTCAAGCTATTAGTTTTTTTAGATTAGTTGTAAAGTCAGATATTTATAACATGTTTACAAGCCCCTAACTCTCATTATTTCCCACCTTCTGCAATTTGTCTATACTGTTCCACAGAAAATTTTGGTTTGCATTTCTCTGCAGATGCTTTCAGTTCCCAATTCTAGAGAGCCAGGCTCAGCTAACCATGGCCACCTTCATTCTAAACCAATGCCCTTTTAGGATAATTCCACTCACAGGGAAAGTATAAGACAGGAAAGAAGGACAGAAAAAGGGATATGGTAAGAAAGGTGTTATTTTCATAAACTGGAATTTTTAAAAATAGTTATTTTATGACTTTTTTTATTAGTTTGTTAGAGATGCCTTAAGAAAGTATCACACACTGGTTAGCTTAAATTACAGAATCTATTTTCTCAAAATTTTGGAAGGCAGAGGTGTTGAAAGGACTGGTTTCTTCTGTGGCCTCTCTCCTTAGCCTGTGGGTGGCTGTCTTCTCCCTGTGTCTTCATACATAATCTATATCCAAATTTCCTCTTCTTATAAGGACATCCAGTCATATTGACCCACCCTAATGATCTCCTTTTAATTTAATTGCTGCACTGAAGACTCTATCTCCAAATTCAGTCACATTCTGAGGTTCTGGGGTATTAAGACTTCAACATATAAATTTGTAGGGAACACAATTAAGCCCAATAGTGGGGGTGGGGATGATGAAGAAAGCAGATTAAGGAGGTTGACCAGATTTTCCTGAATTGAATTTTAGTATTCTCTCATTCATTCATTCAAAAATAGCTGAGTAATTACAAGATATCTTACTGCTGAGGATAGACAGTAAATAAAACAAAAGTAAGTAAAAGATAGAGCTCAAGGAACAATTCTGCAGTTTTTAGCTTGGAAGAATGGAGTTGCCATCTCCTGAGAAGGGTGAAAACATGAAAGGAAAATGGGTGGAGGGGTAATTAGAGACCAGGACTAAATTTAAAATGCCTAGTAGATATTCAAATGGGGATGTTGGAATAGGCAGCTGGATATAAAAGTAGAGAGATGAGGCCTGGGGTGGGAAAGTCTGAGCTCCTGATTAAATGTTGTCAACTGATGAAAATATTGATGCTATTTAAAGCCTGAAACTGGATTATCTTAGAGGAAGTGAGTATAGAATAGAGGTTCAAGGACTGATATTCAGGTACTCCAATTTTTAGGGATCAAAGAAAGTGAGGGGAAAAAAACTAAAAATAAATAAATAATAAATAAATAGATAGATAGATAGATAAATAAATAGATAGATAGATAGAGTTTGATCCTGGCCTGTGTGGTTGAGCAGTGACCCATGCACTAGGAGGTCAATGGTTTGATTCCCAGTCAGGGAATATGCCCATGTTTCAGGCTCAATCCCCAGCATGGGGCGAGCAGGAGGCAGCCTATCGATGCTGATGCATTGATGTTTCTATCACTCTCTCCCTCCTCCTTCCCCTCTCTCTAAAATAAATTAAAAAATATTTAAAAGAAAAGAAAATGGTTATGAAGGAGGCATTAACCTTAAAAAAAAAAAAAAAAGACTGAAAATGAGCGGTCCTTTGCTTCTTGGTGAGCCTGGCTAGAGGTTCATCAATCTTGTTTATCCTTTCAAAGAACCAGCTCTTGGTTTTATTGATCTTTTACATTGTTTTTTTGGTCTCTATGTCATTTATTTCTGCTCTGATCTTTATTATCTCCTTCCTTCTGCTCACTCTGGGATTTTGTTGCTCTCTTTCTAATTCTTTAAGTTGTAGAGTTAGATGATTTACTACCATTTTTTCTTGTTTTTTGAGGTAGGCCTGTAGAGCTATAAACTTCCCTCTCAGGACTGCTTTTCATTGTGTCCCACAGATTTTGGATTGTTGTGTTTTCATTGTCATTCATTTCCAGGATGTTTCTGATTTCTTCTTTGATCTCTCTGGTAACCCAATCATTGTTTAATAGCATGCTATTCAGCTCTACACACAACTCTAGGGCCGATTTCCCCCAGTGAATGAACAGGGCTCTCATATCTGAGCATCACAGTTCCCTGGAGTATTAGCCCATTCACAGACTGCATTCGCATTCACATATTTGCCCACAGTCACAGATCACCAGTTAGTAGGAAATAGTTCTTTTTCACTCTTTTTTTTTTTAATATATTTTATTGATTTTTTACAGAGAGGAAGGGAGAGAGATAGAGTTAGAAACATCGATGAGATAGAAACGTCGATCAGCTGCCTCCTGCACACCTCCTACTGGGGATATGCCTGCAACCAAGGTACATGCCCTTGACCGGAATCAAACCTGGGACCTTTCAGTCCACAGGCCGACGCTCTATCCACTGCACCAAACCGGTCAGGGCTATTGGTTTATTTCTAATATTATGCCATTGTAGTCTAAGAAGATGCTTGATATGATTTCAATCTTCTTGAATTTGGAGAGACTTTGCCTTTGACCCAATATGTGGTCTATCTTTAAAAATGTTCCATGTGCACTTGAGAAGAACGTATATTCCGTGGTTTTGGGGTAAAATGTTCTGAAGATGTCAATTAAGTCCATCTGATCTAGTGAGTCATTTAGGATTGCTGTTTCTTTGCTGATTTTTTTT
>NW_005370318.1:2119929-2120276 GCF_000412655.1 Myotis brandtii
TTTTTTCATTTCCATTTGCCTGAAAGATATTTTTCCATCCCTTCACTTTCTGTCTGTGTGAGTCCCTTGTTCTGAGGTGGGTCTCTTGTAGACAGCATATATATGGATCATGTTTTTTTACACATTTAGCCACTCGATGCCTTTTGATTGGAGCATTTTGTCAGTTTACATTTAAAGTTACTATTGATAGGTACTTGTTTGTAGCCATTTTTATTTTTTGTGCCTGTGTTCCTTCTTCCTTTTTTATTTCTTCTTTTTACACCAGTCTCTTTAGCATTTCTTACATTGCTGGCTTGGTAGTGATAAACTCCCTTAAGCTTTTTTTGTCTGGGAGAGTGCGGGGGGGC
>NW_005370318.1:2120311-2132315 GCF_000412655.1 Myotis brandtii
TTTTTACAAAATAAAAATATAATAATAATAATAATAATAATAATAATAATAAATAGAATAGAAACAAGGAAGGGAAGAAGCAAGGACCATTGCCACTTAAAATTGTTCTTGAAAGACACATAAGTACACATATGTAACACCTTAATCAATAAAGAAAAAAATTTAAAAAATAAAAAAAAAATAAAAACATCTAAAAAAAATGAGCGGTCCTATTTTAAGTCATTATGCAGTGTACCTGAAACTTACATAGAGCTGTATGTCAATTATACCAATAAAACTGAAAAGGAATTTTTAAAAAGAAAGAAAATAAGCAGCCAAGAAAATTGGGGGGGGGGGGCATGGACCCAAAAGCCAAGTAGCAGGCCCTCTTGATTTCAAGATGAAATATATAAATATTCACATAGGAATACATTCTAGCTGTTTAGGTTATTATAGGGATTAGGCCTATGGTTAAGAAAATATCTTTAAAAACCAATTATTTTAAAAATTTCGCTTTTGTCAAAGTATCAGCAAACAAGAATATAATTACAAAGAAGGTTAGAACAAATATATTATTTGTAGCAAAGGATACAAAAGCATTTTAAGAGACTACACACAAATCTCACTCCAGAGTTTAATTGGGACAAAACAAGTATAATGGCTAAAGTACCTTAGGCCAAATAAAACAGTTAATATAAAATTTTCCTTCCTCCCCCAATTTAAGACTATCTCTTAGCTGAAATAGAACATATAGAAAATATGAAAAAGCTTATATGCAGCAAAACATAAGATGAAAAGGGCAGTTTGACAAGTAGACCAAATTGTAGACCAGCTGGATATTTATGTCCTAAAGAGTCAAAGGTGGGCTTATGTAGAATACAGAATATTGGACATGAAACTAAAATATGTGACTGAATCCTGATTGTTCTGCCAACTTGTCAGCTGGGGGCTCTTCGGCAAGTCACTCCAGAGCCTTGCTTATCTCATCTAAAACATGGAGGGGGTAGGGGAAGGATGTTGAAAGGCCAATAAAGTAACAACTAAGAAAGTACTGTTATACTATTAAAGTATAAGATATTAGATAGCTATCCATCAGAAATGTATTAACAATCAGTATCCACTAATATGTTGAAAGTAACTTAAGAATCTCTTCCAACGTTAATGATTTTAATATTTAAAGATATGTTGTAATTGCCTGCCAACATCAAAACCCTGTTGATAACCTTAATGCAAGTTAAAAGCAGCAGCCACACAGCTAGCTGACTTGATAATGTAAATAGGCAAAAGTGAAATATGGATTGTTGGTTCCCAGCTCCAGCAAATGTTTATTTGGAATAATATATTATCTATTTCCAACTGCACACCATCTGTTTCAAGTCTCCACCAAGTTAATATTTCTCACATGAACAGAAATGACTTAAAATTACATTTGATTAGCATCTTGCCTTTTTATGGAGGTTATCCCTACCCACAATCTCAATCTATTGAATCTCAACCTCTTAACATTGTGCAGCATTACTGCTTTGGCCAAACATATTTAGTCAAAGTCAGATAACTCAGAGAATTGAGGCTGTCAGAAAATAAGTTAATTCTAGTCCTTCTTAGTCAAATGGATTCCTTCTTACATTTTTTTTCTGGAGACAGGGAGAAATGATAAAATTTCTCACAGCTTTCCTACGATTCAAAACTAGGTCTCTCTGGTTTCATTTACTGATGCATCTGTGCTACAATTTCTCTGGAACACAGAACCTTCAAGAATAATACTTTAGTAAATCCTGACAGGTCAACTCTAAATATATCACAATAATATCACTTATCCATCTCCACTGTTCTACTTTAGCTCAAGTCACTGTCATCTCTCACCTGTACTACTACAGCTGCCCCCTAACTATTCTTTCTGCTTCTGCTTTTGTCCCTTCCAATCCATTCTCATGCAGCAGCCAAAAGTGCTGATTTAAAAACCTCAAAAAGATCTTTTCACAGATCTATTTAAACTTCTGGAATAACTTCCCAATGCTCTTACATAAAACAGAGACTCTTTACTTTGGCTTAAATACAAATATCAATCCAGCAGTTCTCAAAATGTGGTCTGGGAACCCTTGGGGATTCTGTAGACCCTTTGGATGGGTGTGGGTGTACCCTCACCTGGAGGGTCAAAACAATTTGCATAATAATAAGAGTCTATCTGCCTTCTTTACTCTTCTTATTCTTCCATGAGTATACAGTGATTTTTTCCCCAGTAGCTACATAATTAATAATAGTACAAGAGATATAAGGCAGAAGTAGACATGAGAAAACAGTTATATTCTATTAAGCCAGTCATTAGAGTATTGTGAAACTGTGAAACAGTGCCACTCTTCTTATTAAAGTTTGCTTTGAAAATCAATTTTCATAAAAATGTTATTTACACTAATATGTAATGAGTTTATTATTTTAAGAGAATTAATATTTAAAATTTTTAAATTTCCAATGGAAATATGGTGTGTGTGTTTCCTATAAAAAATGTTTGTAAAAAAAAAAAAAAGAGGGCAAAGAGATCCTGAAACCAACGAGTTTGAGAACTGCTGACCTAGCCCATATCTATCTCTAAAATCTCATACACCTGTCCTGTTCTCAGAATGCACTAGTTATGCTGACCTTTCTTTTTACTTCTCAAATACACCAAGAGAACTCCTACTTCAGTGCCTTCAGCCTAGAATTGGCTTTCACCAAGTTGTTACATTACTGACTCCTTATCATTCAGATGTCAGCACAAATATCATTTTCTCAGAAAGAGCTTCACTAACTAAAGTTGCTCCACTATCCCTACCAGACCATTCCATGATGTTAGTTATTTTCTTCATTGCAGTTATTACCATCACACCAATCAGGCAAGTGATTGATGCCCACCTTTGGGAAAAACAAAGGCCTTTTCTATTTCGTTACCACACCTGCATCACCTAGTGCATGCAACACCAAATCAAAAGTGGCACATCCTAAAAGCTTGGCTGAACTTGAATAATATTCTCTCTCTCACAGCTCCTCATTTTCAATAAATCAGCATAACCTTGTCACTTCTACCTCGTCATACCCATCCTCAACCCTCTCTCTACTCTTAGAGCCACTGTCTTAGATTAGCCCCTCATTTCTCTAACTGGACTCTCCCTGGGATTCAACCTATTCTGCACTCTCCTTCCACGAACCCATTTCATCAAGAATCCCTAGTCTTGCCCTAACTGGTTTGGCTCAGTGGATAGAGCGTCAGCCTGCGACTGAAAGGCCCCAGGTTCGAGTCTGGTCAAGGGCATGTACCTTGGTTGCGGGCACATCCCCAGTAGGAGGTGTGCAGAAGGTAGCTGATCGATGTTTCTCTCCCATCGATGTTTCTAACTCTCTATCCCTCTCCCTTCCTCTCTGTAAAAAAATCAATGAAATATATATATTTTTAAAAAGAATCCCTATTCTCGGAGACTTGGCTCTATAAGCCCAAGGAAACGGGTCTCGGAAACCCTTCTTACGAAGATGGCGCCGAAAGCTAAGAAGGAAGCCCCTGCCCCTCCCAAAGCCAAAGTCAAAACAAAGGCTTTGAAGGCAAAGAAAGCAGTGTTGAAAGGCGTCCACAGCCACACACACAAAAAAGAGGATCGGCACGTCACCCACCTTCCGCCGGCCAAAGACACTAAGGCTCTGGAGGCAGCCTAAATATCCTTGGAAGAGTACGCCCAGGAGAAACAAGCTTGACCACTATGCCATCACCAAATTCCCCCTGACTACCAAGTTAGCCATGAAGAAGATAGAAGACAATAATACACTGGTGTTCATTGTGGATATCAAGGCCAACAAGCACCAGATCAAACAGGCTGTGAAGAAGCTCTATGACATTGATGTGGCCAAGGTCAACACCCTGATCAGGCCCGATGGCGAGAAGAAGGCATATGTTCAACTGGCTCCTGACTATGATGCTTTGGATGTTGCCAACAAAATTGGAATAATCTAAACTGATTCCAGCTGCCTAATTCTAAATATAAAAATTTTACACTGTAAAAAAAAAGAATCCCTATTCTCTGTTGTTCTTCAGACTGACCTTCACAATTCTCAGTTGCTAAATACTCATGCATATCATCCATTCTCATGAACGGTCTACATATATCCCCATTAAGTCGTGGTCATCCTATAAGTCGTGGTCATCCTATGATCATACTGTTTCCATTTCTAGAACTCCTTCCTCTTCTCTAGATACACTTAAATCTTCCCCAACACTTTTGTTCCAATTTGTTGATTCTGTTTTCATCATCTGTCACCAAGCCTAGGACACTATAAGCTAGAATAGTGATTTGATAACAATTAGTTAATGAACAGGAAAAAAAGACATAAAAGGTAATTATGCTATTTAGTTCTGCTGAAGTATGATGTTAATATTAATAGCATAAGTATAGGCAAGTTATGCTTACTCAAATTCTAGGCCACAGACTGTCTCATTCACATTAAAAAATCATACAACTTAACTTGACATTAAGGAGACAAAGTATGAATAAATCAGTACCCCTTTAAAAAAATCACCCCTCAAAAATACATGTACTATTAATGCATCATCATGCATATAATGAAGTCAGTATAATGTTATATCCGTGAAGCTACACAAGAATAACTTTTTTTAAATTGGTGGGGAATATCACAGACTTATACAGACATCAAATCTTTTGTTCATATAACTCCCTCCATAGGCCTTTCCATCCCCAAAATGCTATATTTATCTAAATCTATCCTCCCCCTATACACACAGCTGTTACTCTTTCAGACTGAAAAATACTAAATTTTAAAAGGCTGTTAACTTGTGCTATCTTAATTATATTCTATTAAGTAAAAATGCCTGTCCAGTGAAAAGGCATATGTGCCCAGTACCATCTTTCAAGTTTTAGTAAGGTAACCATCAACTTAATTTAAGGATGACTTAACTTTTTTTATAAATCACATTACAATTCTCAGTTAAGTTGGATATACAAAGATATAATTTTTCTGCACATATTTATTCTTCAAACTTTAAAAAGAGTTTGCCAATGCTAGGGCTCCATTTGGTTCCATTTCCCTTAATATTTAAAAAACTGATTCATATGTTTCCCCAGTGTGAAGAATGGCCAGCCAGTCCATTAGTGTCTGCTTTGGGATGAATAACCAACAAAACAGAACTGCAGACTTGGGATTACCAGGGACCAAAGATCAAGCTCTCTTCAGAGATGGGAAGCCCCTGGATAAACTACCTGAATGGCTGATATCCAGCTTTTCCTAGGGAACTTTGGGAGTTTGGGAGGTTTGCCTTATTACTGCAAAGATAGCACATTCCATTGGTGGACAGCTTTGAAATGGTTCTTAGCAATGGTCACTAATTGGTAACAGATCTGTCTTCTGGGTCTTCCTTAGACAGCTATGATGTAGAAATATGATACAGTGATAGAAAAAACAGTCTCTGGATTCAGACAAATCAAGATTCAAATTAAGGATCTGCTACTTTTAATAGGGGGAATAGTTCGTCCTCAGTCTCAGTTTTCTTATTTATAATTATGCAGTCAATACTGTCCAACTGCCAGAGTTGCTGTTAACAATCAAATGAAATAAAAATAGTACAAACTAGCACAGATCCCATACCAAAGAAACAAATTTATCTTTTTTTTCTGTTTGAGGAAAATATGAACAATGATGACCTCATACTGTTCAGGCAAGCAATTAAAGATAGGATAGTTTGGGTTTATCCTTCCTTTTCAGAATGTAAGCTCGAAATAGAGTTCACATATCTGACTTTTTATGGGCCTAAATCTTAGGGGAATGTATGATGCATATGCAAATGAGGATGCCTTATTATAATGAATCTGGAGGAAGCAGTATCAGATAAATATCCCCACAGCAGATAAAGACTAGGGAAAGTGTCTCCTTAGCCTCCTTATGCTCTTTCTGCCTGGCTGGACTTCTTATGTATGACTTCCAACCCAGAAGTTCTATGTCAGATTCATTAATCTGTGCCTCTTCCACAGCCCCCAACTGTCTTCTCTGCTGTTCTTCACCATTTTTAAGTTTCAGCTCCAGTTTAAGCCATATGTTTTGCATTTACGCCCGTGAAGTTTCCATCTACCACAAACTTGCTTTTTACTTATTTTTTTAAAATTAGAAATAGGTCTTTAGTTTAATCAAGAGCTTTTTTTTATGAAGGGAAAGGGATCTATTTATAGAAATGATTTTTTTCTCCTTTCAACTCCTTAATGTTAAACCATCCCTGCATTATGAGATCACCTTGATTGATTAGGCTGTGTTACTCTTATTTTTTTAATGTATATTTTTATTGATTTCAGAGAGGAAGAGAGAGATAGAAACATCAATGATGAGAGAGAACCATTGATCAGCTGCCTCCTGCACACTCCCCCACCAGGGATTGAGCCAGCAACCTGGGCATATGCCCTGACCGGGAATTGAACTGTGACCTCCTGGTTCATAGATCAACGCTCAACCACTGAGCCATGCTGGCTGGGCTAGGCTGTATCACTCTTAAATATAGTGTCATTACAGTAAGCTAAGATAATGCAGTACAAGTCTTTCAAACAGGATAGAAGTGAAGGAACAAAGAAATATAAGCTGAATGAGAATGGTACAATTTTGGTTAAAAAAATAGCTTTCTATTTTAATTACAGAACATATTCCAAAATGTTTATTTTCCTTTCATAAGTTCATCATTTTAATTAACACTTGAGCAAAGCTAAAATACAGACTAACAACACATATTTTAAATTAAAGTATCAACAAAAAGTAATAGTTGAGTCTATATGTCTACAATGAGTTGGAAGTTTCTATCTTTCCCTTTCAATGGAAGACCCAAAGATTTACTCTAAATTCCTGACTTCATCACTATCAAAAATTTCTAACACAATTTAAACTATGTGAATGAAACAACATTTGCAACAAATGGTCCAGTTGTAAGCATCTGCCTCTCATTTATCTTGGGACAGAAATCATGAGATAAGATTAATGGCTTTAAATCCCAAACAGCCCAGACATAACAAGTTAAAAATGAAATACATGTAAATGATTCAACTTTTGGTTTTGGAAACATCCAAGATGTTTTTCCATCTAAGTCCATTTAAGGGAATGTAATTAAAATTAATTTCAATCAACAAAGGCAAAGAGTATTACATGTTTAAGTAGTGAAGTTTAGATTTAGGTTGGGACAATTCTAGGAGGTTTCTCCTGTATACTTTTTGGAAAGCTAGCAATCAAGTTTGTAGCTTCCAAATTAGGACAGTCCTGAATTTCTGTGCCCTAATATGAACTTTCTAAGAAAAAGAAAAAAAAAGTAAAAATCAAATCACACAACTTTTTTCTGACTCAGAACTGCCTTTCTATTGTTATTTCCTTATTATGAGTCCCCTTGGCCCTTCATGCTCTTACCACTAAGTACTTTTGATTATTTAGAAATTATTGACCATGGAAAATCTTAAGATTTTCTCTATTTTAAACTCATATTATAGAATACAAATGGCTTCCATGAATTCAGTCTCTGCTTAAAACCTTCAGAGAGAAAAGAAGAAAAAAAATACAGAAAGATAGGAAGGATGAGCAGGTTTCACTGTTTTGGGTAAAGAATCGATATCAATAGGAACCTCAGTTTACTCATCTCTAAAATAAAAGATAACAATGATAATAATTCACCACAATGCTGATATAATTACATGAGCATATACAAGTGGTCCTTTTACACAGTGTAAAGTAGCATATCCATTAATTAGCTACCTTTTTAGGGTAATGGGACAAAGGTACAAATAGAGACTGGTATGCAAAGAAGGACAAAAGAATTAAACATATTTCTTTTTTAAAAATATTTTTATTGATTTCAGAGAGGAAGGGAGAAGGAGAGAAAGATGGAAACATCAATGATAGAGAATCACTGATCGGCTGCCTCCTGCATGCCCCCCATTGGGGATCGAGCCCACAACCTGGGCATGTGCCCTTGACAGGAATTGAACCTGGGACCCTTCAGTCTGCAGGCCGATGCTTTACCCACTGAGCCAAACCAGATAGGGCTAAATTTATATTTCAATAGTCAACCATAAAGAGTAATCATTCTTTTCTAACTTTCAATTTACCATGGCCAACATTTCAATTTCTCCACATTTCCTCACTTAGCCAGTCCTCCATCACTCGCCAAAGCATAACAAAATGAGATAGTGAATTTTGAAAGAAAATAATGATGTATTTCCAGTCCAAACTGTAAGGTTTTGCAGATTATCTATATGCTTGTTACTGTCCATTAGTTACAGTATGCGATTACTAATGCACTGAGAAGAAAGGTACAGAAATAAATGTATTTTGAAGTACCAACATTCAATTAGTGGGTTAAAACATAAATTTTCTGCCAGAAAAACATTTCTACCATTTCACTATGCAACCTCACTCCTGGGAATTTGTCCTTAAGAAAATAACTCCAGGGAAAAAGCAATTTATACAACAGAGGAATGGTTAATTAAATGGTGGACCTGAATGTCAATGTGAACTGTGAAGACATTAAAAATTATAATTATGAAAATCATTCAACACTTGGGGAAATGCATACAGTACAAAACTAGTGGGGGGGAAAGCCTCCTAATGCAGTTACGATTACAATTATTCATTAAAAATTGATACATATGTTCACAGTAAGGAACCTGAAAATGAATTGAGGACGTGCTGGGCATAACAGGTAAATACCAATTTCCTTGAATTATTCTGGAGCATTGCTTATAAAATATTTTCATTTGCTCTCTCACTAAATATTTTTTTGCTGCACAAGAATTATAAGACACACACTGGGCTGCCAAGCATTCCTAACACGTTAAGTCTTTCTTCACACACAAATAGTATGATCTAGCTACAATGACCTCATTTTTGAAACCAACATTTTGACAAGCTGTTAAGATCAGGGAACAATGGGGCAGATTATTTGAAATAGAAAGCATGACAGAAAAACCAAGTTCTGAAAGTCAAAAGTCCTAGGCCCCAGTCCTTCTCTACCTGCACAGCATAGGTGGGTAAAAACATGTTCTTCATTTAGACCAACTGCCCTAGGTTACAATCCCAATAACTTGGTTGTATGACCAAAGGCATGTCAGTTAAACTATCAAAACCTTATTATGAGTTTAAAGAATATCATTTTTTTTATATACAGTAAATGCTTAAACAAATAAGCACACCTAAAACACTGGTTCACTATAAAATAGGCAATTAAGCCGCCCTCCCTCCCTCTCACCTATTTTGTTATCAGGAAACAAAGTTAATAATCCTGTTCTAAACTGCAAACCAGCCAGGCCTGTGTGGCTCAGTGGTTGAGCATTGACCTATGAACCAGGAGGTCACAGTTCGATTCCTGGTCAGGGCATATCTGGGCTTCTGCTCGATCCCCAATGGGGGGTGTGCAGCAAGCAGCCAATCAATGATTCTCTCATCACTGATGTTTTTATCTCTCCCTCTCTTCCTCTCTGAAATCAATTCCTACCCTCAAGTGTTCATGGTGTAGCTGGGTGATAAAGAGTTTAAGGAGGGGACCTCAAGTAAATTGGGAGTGAAACACAAAGAAAAGGAAGATTTCACTGAATCTTATAAAGCCAATCAAAATCATTTTTTTTTATCATCTAAGATGCTGTGTTGTTTTATGGCTGCCATTGAGAATCAGCTAACGAAGACTCCTGTCCACCAAATGAAGAGTATATAAACATGCACTAATGCTTCTGCAACCAATCTAGAATGTCTAAATACAGATTCCAAGTTACAAGTGTCTACTCTAGAGACTACACTCAGCCAACCTTCCTAACGTACATCTGAGTTCACTGGCCTGCAAACTTTTTTAAATCTGTTTTTATTGATTTTTAGATAGAGAGGAAGGGAGAGGAAGAGAGAGATAGAAACATCAATGACAGAGAAACATCAATTGTCTGCCTCCTGCACGCCCCCTACTGGGGATCAAGCCTGCAACCCGGGCATGGGCCCGGACCAGGAATTGAACTGGTGAGCTCTTGGTGCATGGAATGATGCTCAATCCAGTGAGCAACACTGGCCAGGCTGGCTTGCAAATTTTAAGGCTAACTTTTCATTCTGTTTTTGAGAACAAGGAACAGATGGCCTACACAGCATAAACTCTCTCAAGAACTAATTTTTACCAATTACATGTGGTTAAAACCAAGATTTATACCTACAGATTAGTGAACAACAGAAACCCTCATAATGACTTGACAATTATTCAGTGTGACAGCTGTTTGTACCACTATCAAATGTGAGTTTTAAAACATAGGCTAACACCTCTGGTTCCTCTGGATTAAAATAAAACAAAGAACCTGAGTTACAATATTGATTACAGATATAAAACAAGAATCAACCAATGAGTGCATAAATAAGTGAAACAACAAATCAATGTTTCCCTCTCTAAAAAAAGTTTAAGTCAACTTTTAGGTATTTCTTAGTGGAATATACAGAAATTATCATGTTTTCCTAGTATTAAGACTATTAGGTTAAAAAACATTCAGAATGTGAAATTAGGACTAGAACTTCAACTTTAACTTAAATCCAAATAAAAACAAGGTAATTGTTGGCTTTGCTTCTAATGGGGGATAACCCAAAACATTTTTCTATTTTAAAGTAATTTGTTCCATACCTTTTTTTTGGTCCCATGCCCTTACATATATATATCACAAGAAAGAAATTACATTGCAGTAATATTACTCTGCAACTTTTCATAAAAACAACATAAAGTGTATATCCCCAATTCTGTAAAAGTTTTAGAAATTCAATAATATCTCTGCACTAAAAAACAAAAGGACAAGAGGGATAGACACTAAAAAGTTATATATGATAATAAGATATAGAATAGTCAAAACAATATCAAAAGAACAAGGTTAGAAGACAAAATTCTCAATGGCAAGTAATTTTTAGTAAAAATGCCAAATCAGTTCAACTGGGGAAAAAACTGTCTTAACAAATATTGCTGGAACTGAATATTCAAGTGAAAATAATTAATACTACGTCAATCCTTCTACAAAAACTAATTCAAGATGGATGGTACACTAACACTTAGAAACAGTAAGTTTCTGTAAAAAGAATAGGAGAAAAATCTTCATGACCTCATGTCAAACAGAATTTTTAGACAGGTTACCACCCCCCAAAAAAAACCATAAATTTTTTTAAATTGATAAATTAGACTTTATGAAAATTAAGGTTTTCTGCACATCAAAAGACACCATTAAGAAAATGGACAGATGGGCAATAGTTAAGAAAAATTATTCACAGCTCATAAATCTAACAAAGGACTCATATCTAAACTGTAAATAGAACTCTGACAAATCAACAATAAAAACACAAATAACCTAATTTTTGAAAATGAGATTTGAAGAGAGATTGTTGAGATGAAACAGATTAATGTAAAAAATAAAATAAAAAAGACTGAGTAAATGTTAAGGAGGATATGGAACATATCTCAAACTTTGCTGGTAAATATAAAATGATGCAACCACTTCGGACTGTTGGAGAACTGTTTAGCACTTAAATATATATTTACCCAATGACTGAATAATCCTAGCTCAAGAGAAATTAAAACACATATTCACAACAACTACAGGAATGTTTATAGCAGCCTTATTCATAATAGCTAAAAACTGGAAACAACCCAAATGCCCATCTACAGGTGATAAACTAAGTTACATTCATACAGTGCAATATTACAATGTTAAAAAGGAATAATTCACACAATTACATGTATGAAACTTAAAACCACAAAAGGCAGACATTAAAGAATACACACTATATGATACCATCTACATGAAATAGAAATACAGGGTGTGAAATGAGATATTGGTTACAGGAGGGTATGTAGGAATTTTCTGGTAAACTTAAGTATTCTAAATTCTGTTTAAGACTTGGGTTACGCCCTAGCCGGCTTGGCTCAGTAGATAGAGCATCAGCCTTCGGACTGAAGGGTCCCAGGTTCGATTCCGGCCAAGGGCACATGCCTGGGTTGCGGGCTCAATCTCCAGTGGGGTGT
>NW_005370318.1:2132356-2158051 GCF_000412655.1 Myotis brandtii
ATATATATGTATAAAAAGACAGGTTACACAAAGTAGATAACTATGAAAATGCATTGGATTACACAAAATATCTGCAATTTACATTACATTAATTATATACATATATATAGATTTTAAAGCAGTACAAAAGGCTTCTACCACTTATTCCATGCCTTTCTCTAAAGGCAGTTTCTGTGGTTAATGTTATGATAAGTTCATCACTATCAAAAAATTTTAATGCAATTTAAACTTCTGTACAATCGCTATGAAATTAAAGTCTGTATAATAGCTATGTATAGCCAGTTTATGCCATTCTTCAAATTTCTGGCAGTATTTTATCCTGAAGGATGAGCTTGATAATCAGACCAGCACTCCTGCATCCTGAGTGACCAGCATTCACATCTAATCAATAACAGACGTGGGAATGGTGCCAGAGTGGGCCTTAAGCCAAAGTAACAATTTTGCTCCTATTCAAAAACAAATATCCTTCTTAAGCTCCAAGTCATCCAAACAGAGAGAATGACATCTGGAAATTCACTACAATGCCATGTGTTTGGCCCCTTTGGATGATATCTGTAGGCACTGCAAGGAGAGAGTTGCTGTGCCAGCCTCGTGGGTCTCTGCAGAGTACAGCAACTCTAACAACCTTGCAGTATGAAGAAAGTGCTAAAAGCTCGAAGGAAAATATAGTAGCAAATGGGTGCAAGCAGAATTCATTTAATAACATTCACTTATGGTTATTTTACAAATAAATAGGAATTGTTTATCTCATTTCCATATTCAACTTTGGCCCCAATTACCTTTTTGATAGGCTTGACTTCTCAACTCTTTACCAGATCTATTTTTTAAAGATTAATACTCCCAAGAAAACTTATGCTCAATATAAACAAATTCAATCATATAAAGTCCCTTAGAAAACATTACAAAATTTTGGTGATGTGGACAATTTTTGAAATAGGTGTACAAATACCAAAGCAGTCAGCTGTAAAGGGGAAGTGTGGGGTTGGAATGGGAAGCCATTTACTTTTGGTCTTTTATTGTTTCTGCAAATGTTTGCATTATTCTTATATTAACTTATGATGTTTTGATGTTATTTGTATTATGCAGCCATTTATTCTAATGACGACTAAAAAGTGACCAGTTGCTAACAAAGGAAAACTGATTTAAAAGCCTTTATTCAGATGCCCATGAGCACTATATACCTTTCTAAGTCCATGCTGATAGTGAAGCAGGTTTCCAACTTACCCAAGATCTGAGTTGCGTAAGACTTTCTTGTTGGGAAAGATAAATTAAGAAGCAACTATAATGATGGCTACCATTACTCTCCATTTCCATTTGTTCATTTGTAAATGATAACATTTATTTATTACAGTATGTGCAAAAAACGTGGCTAAGCACTCTTATACCAAGACAATGATGTGAGACAATACCACTTTACTTAATCAGAAACTAAGGCTGTTAAATTATGCCCAATATCATATAGCTTAAATTAAGTGACAACTCTGCTGGACTCCAGTGCCCATAAGTATAGCAAAAGGAATCTAAATTAAAAGATGCTGAGTGAATTATTATAGGACTTGATGAGGTTTGTTTGTACAGTGTGACTAAGAATTTAATAAAAGGTATGAACATTGGTCATAGTGCAAAGATACTTCATCTTCTTCTAGAGTTCATGTCTTTCTTCACAAATATATAAATGTAACAAGTCTATAGCTGAACGGGACTCTATGGAAGTTAGAAGACTGACAAGTAGAAGCTCTTATGTAGGAACCCACTTATGTCAACAAGACAATAGAGTCTTCTGACAAAGCACGCCCATTCTGTCAAATGAATGGTCTTGAGGAGTAAGAAAAAAAATCAGCTATGGTTTGAAAATGTTGGCTCCATATCAAAATCATCCTTTTCTTCCCAGTATAGCACATCAAATTTAGTAATCCAAAAAGTTCTTTTCTTCACTAATTCCAAAAATCCAGGTACCTTTAGAAAAAAAAAAAAAGGAAACATTCTATGTATAAATACAAATATAAAGGGTCAATAGCTGTCATGGCTCAGTGAAAAAACTATTTTAATAACAACACCCTAAAACATAATCAGGTATTCTACTGTGTTTTCCAAGAGCAGCTAAAGGATAGAGGCAGATCAAAACCAGCTAGAAAATAAAATCTCTTTGGCAAACATTTCAGTGACGCAATTAGCACCTACTCAATTCATCTGTTAAGATAGCACAATCTTATTTTGGCATTAAACTAAAATTGGTATAGGGAAAATGGAATAAACATGGAAATAAAAGAACTGGGAAAAGTACCAAGTATGGGATCTCCACCCAATACATAATATAATCCTAGAGATGAAGTACATTATAAGTTTGGAATGGTTTATCTTGCATTCTTCCTCCAAGCCCTGGGATTCTTCACCAGTGTGAACAGAAATATGAATATGCTGTAGCAAAGGCTACAACTGCAGTTTGCAGATGTCGGGCTGCTAGCTCTGTGATCAGCAACCATGCTGTTTGCCTTGCTGGCTCCCTCCTGGTCACTGCCTCATCAGTCAGCACTATAGCAGTAACCCAGTGATTTTCAGCGAGTGTGCTGCAAGAATTTTTAAAACGTGCAATGCCTGACTATTTAGTAAGGGACACTGCCCTCTTTTCCCTTAGATCAGCGGTTCTCAACCTGTGGGTCACGACCCCTTTTGGGGTCGAACGACCCTTTCACAGGGGTTGCCTAAGACCACTGGAAAACACATATATAATTACATATTGTTTTTGTGATTAATCACTATGCTTTAATTATGTTCAATTTGTAACAATGAAATTGGGGGTCACCACAATATGAGGAAGGTTGAGAACCATTGCCTTAGATTGTCAAATAAAAAAAATGACAACAGCTGTCAGGTGTGAATGAATCAAAACTATACCTTTTTTTTTGGTCAGATTAGCAAAAAAAAAAAAAAAATCTTTGGGTGTGCTGCAGGATTTTAGTAATTAGTTTATGTGTGCCATGAGATAAAAATGGTTGAGAATCGCTGCTGTAACCGGAGGATTGAGAGGTTCTTTCTGTTGGACAGCACCCTTTGTAACCAAGCAGAGAAGAAAGACCTTATCTGGGAACTGATGATCGTCATCATAGAAATTTCTCTTTAAGATGCTCTATTCTTGCCTTTTAATGAACAACCCTGAGGGTGAAGGGGGGGATGCTGATATAATGATGATGTCTCAGTTTTCTCCATAAAAATAGAAACAACCACCTGGTTTTCATTTCCTATCCTTGGGGGGCTGTTATGAAGATAAAAAGCTTTGAAAATTAAAAGCACAGTACAAATATAAGACTATATTATAGTGGGGACTGAATCCAAACAATTATAAATGGAAGATAGATGGGCACTTTGGCAGGGCAAATAACCATGTCTGCCATCACAGCAAACTTCTAAGTTCCAATATCTACTTATATTTTTCGAGGAGATCTCTGATAGAAATTAAAGAGGCCTAAAGTAAATAAAACAGGTTATGCCCTCTCCCCAAATTGCCCTGCCTTCCCTATCTTAGGTACTTAGGAAACTCCTACTTTAAGGTCCAATTCAAACCTCACTTCTTCATTAGCCCTCCCAGGCACTCAACTGCCCCTTGAAAGAATTAACAACCTCCCCCATATCTGCACTCACAGCCCCTTATAAACATCTGTACAATGTCATTTATCATATTGTATCACCTATATTTGTTTCTGTGCCTATCTTTCCATTAGCCCATGTGAGTTTCCTGAGCTCTCTATTTAACCATAGCACCTACCTAGTATATCTAATACATCGTATAGACCAGTGGTCGGCAAACTGCGGCCCCTTGAGTGTGGCTCTTCCACAAAATACCATGTGTGGGCGCGCACGTACAGTGCGATTGAAACTTCGTGGCCACACTCAAGGAGCCACAGAGCTGCATGTGGCTCCCAAGCCGCAGTTTGCCGACCACTACTATAGACTATAACTCTTTCCTAATTTGAGTTAACTAACTAAATTGCAATACATAAAGGTTTTTATACCTTTTCAATTAAGGCAGAACTTCCCAATCTGTGTGCTAAGGAACAAATGGAGAGATGTGAATGATTATCAGAGTATACTGAGATACTGATTTCCTCAGTCTGGGATGGCCAATCAGAATTTATCAATTTCTCCTTGTGCTATGATGTGAAAAGGTTGAAGAGCACTATATAAATCAGTAGTGAAGATTTAATTTTAAAAGTATTAAAATAGAAAAATAGGATTAAACACTATATTAATGGTGACAATTACACTATATTAATGGTGACATCAATTGAGGCATCAAGAAAAATACGACGACTAAAATAAGTGTTTCACATACTGTTCACTACAAAATAAATGTTTCAGAATACTGGTATCAGGTAAAGCATCATATCCTGAAAGAGAAAAATAACAGCCACTTCCCATAGCTCCCAGTCTGTGTAAACACCATATGGTCTGCTAATTTAATCAAAAAGAACCCCAGAATTTACTTTTTCATTCTGCAGATAGAAATGAAAATAAAGTTGCTAGAAATATTTTAGAAATTGTTTTGCCAAATGTCTAATGAAACACATATAGTACCCAAGTTTATTCACTCTTTTTAAACCTCCCTTTGAATGCACAAACACCCATTTATAGGATACATTGAAAACATTAACTGATCAGCTCAGTCTTTTCATTTTCATTTTAAAATCAATCATTACTTTGTATCACTTCCCCCACCCACCACCACCCCAAGTTCAAGCCCTCTGGCCCTCTCTATTCCACCTACAACAGACAAAAGTCAGACCTTCATCTCTTGCCTTGACTACAGTAATCATCTCAAAATGGTCTCCCTGACTCTGAGACTGCCTCCTTGAAATTCACCAAAATGCCAAGTCACATTTCCCTGTTTTTTTTTTTAAAAAAGAGCATAAAACAAACTGTGAGACTCTTAAACCTTGTTTTCTACTGAAAAAAGTCTAAGCTCCTGAACATAGCATAGAATACACTATATAATCTAGACATTTCACTGTGAGACAACCTTGTTTTCTACTGAAAAAAGTCTAAGCTCCTGAACATAGCATAGAATACACTATATAATCTAGACATTTCACTAGCTATCCAGTCTCATTATCCTCCACTTTAACCACATACTTTACTGCAGGGGTGGGGAACGTCTGGCCCGCAGGCCAGATAAGGCCTGAGAAATCATTTGGTCTGGACCTGCCTGCCAAGGCATTAGAGGTGAGTTAATTAAATGTTTGACCAAATATAGCAGGCTAAGTTTTTTAATTCTCACCCGGGGATATTTTTCCATTGATTTTTAGAGAGTGGAAGAGAAAGGGAAAGACAGAGAGAAATATTGTTGTGAGAGAAACACATTGATTGGTTGCCTCCTGTACCAGCCCTGACCAGGGCTCAGGGCAGGGAGGAACTTGCAACCAAGATATGTGCCCTTGATCGGAATCAAACCTGGGACCCTTCGGTCCGCAAGCCGACGTTCTATACACTGAGCCAAACCGGCTACGGCTAGCAGGCTAATTTTTAAGTTGATAATTTTGTATGGCTTGAGAATGATGCTATAAATACCCAAATGGCCTTTGGCAGAAAAAACGTTCCCCACCCCTGCTTTACTGGAACTCTTCTCTTCATCTCCTCCAGGCTAACTTTTATTCAAACATGAAGAACTGACCTAGGTATCATCTCCTCACAGAACATCTTTCCTGATTCACTATGCTGGGATAGAAGACTCCAAGGTATGCATTCTCTAACCAGATGAGAACAAGGTAAAACTCCAGGGTTTTTCCTTTTGGTTTTGTCTGAAAGGTTAGTATAGGGCTGTGTGGCAACAGCTTTATTCCACTTAGGATCCTTCTCCAAATTCTTTCAGTCCTGACCCTCTGCTGTTTTTTAAGAGTTGTTTTTAAAATGTCTTTTATTGTATGCCACCTCAAAACCTGTTTGGATATAGATGAATGTTAAAGTAAAAAGACCTTGCAAACTGTTTTTAGAGGAGTGTGTTGTTGTTTTAATATATTTTTATTGATTTCAGAGAGAGAAAGTGAGAGGGACAGAGAGAGAGAAATATAAATGAGAGAGAATCATGATCGGCTGCCTCCTGCACATTCCCTAATGAGGCTCGAGCCCACAACCCCGGCATGTGCCCTGACCGGAACTGAACTGTGACCTTATGGTTCATTGGTCAACACTCAACCACTGAGCCACAATGGCTGGGCTAGAGGAGTGTGATTTTGTTATTAATCCCCTACAATATATGAATGTTTCACATGCACCTTTCCAGGCCTCACAAACACCTATTACCTTACTCAAAATTCTTTAGCCTTTCATTTTAGTGATTTCCTGTCTCTTCTCAAAAAAATGAATCAAGACTGCCCCACAAGGAACTTTCATTCTCGATCTTCATCATAATGTATGCTCAAAAAGTGAGAGACACATCTCTGGCTGGTTTTGCTCAGCAGTTAGAGCGTCAACCATGGACTGAAGGGTTTCGGGGTTCAGTTCTCGGTTGGGGCATGTACCTGGGTTGCAGGTTCGATCCCTGGCCCTGGTGGGGCAGTTCAGGAGGCAACCAATCATTATGTCTCTCTCACATGGATGTTTCTAACTCTCTCTCCCCATCCCTTCCAGCCTCTCTAAAAATCAATGGGAAAAATATCCCCAGGTGAGGTTTAACCAAAACGAAGGGTTGCGGGGTTCAGTTCTCGGTTAGGGCATGTACCTGGGTTGCAGGTTCGATCCCTGGCCCTGGTGGGGCAGTTCAGGAGGCAACCAATCATTATGTCTCTCTCACATGGATGTTTCTAACTCTCTCTCCCCATCCCTTCCAGCCTCTCTAAAAATCAATGGGAAAAATATCCCCAGGTGAGGTTTAACCAAAAAAAAGTGAGAGGCAGAATGTGCCACAAGAAGTGCTAAAACATTTTATATCCATCATCTCCTTGCATGCTCAAAATCATCATCCTTCCACCCTCCTTAATTACCCTATTTTATATACCTTCCTAAGCTGGACATGAATCTTCTTAAAACTTTTCCTTTTCTCCTTAGCACTTCTCATGTTTGCAACATATTATAAAACATTTTAAAACATAATTTAGACTACATATATATTACTTATTAATCATCTTTACTATCTGTCTCTCAGAGAAGAACTAAATCTCCATGAAGTTAGAGTCTTTGCTTTATTCACTGATAAAACGTCACAGTGCCTGGCACACAGTGGGGACTTAAAATATTTAATTGAATGGATGAATGAATAACAATGAGGGCAGATGTGAACAATTATTTGAAAGACGTCTTCTCCCTTTTTCAACATGCAATCTATCAACAAGTTCAGAAAACTCAACCTACCTCCAAAGCATACCGAATCATCTCCTTTCTATCTTCCACTGCCACAACCCTACTCCAAATTCATTTTTTATTTCTGTTCTTGCTGCTTTCAGCTATGCCCCCATACAATTTTTTCTCTATACCACAAGAAGAGTGAGCTTTATAAAATATGAATCAGATCACATTATTACCCACTAATAACCTTCAATTACCCATCACTCTTATAATAAAATCCCAATTCCTCACATTGGCTTACAAAGCTCTACAGAAGCTATCCCTCTTCCTCTCTATCTTCTTTTTTCTACTACCTTATAACTACAGTGTGCGTTTTTATATTCATTGAACACATCAAGTTCATTCCCACCATACAACCTTTGCACTGCTTTTCTCTGTCTATAATATTCTTCCATCTGATAACTCTCAGACAACAGCTATGTTTACTGTTTCTGACAGACTAAATTGATCACTCACTATCATACCCTCTCTCTCTCTTTTTGTTTTTTGTGCTGTATTTCTTTTACCCCAAGTTAAAAACTTTTTTTTTTTAATCTCAAAGGATGCCTGGCTGGTGTGGCTCAGTTGGTTGAGTGTCATCCCCTCACTAATTAACTGACCTATTTCTTTTATCATTATATCTATCTATCTATCTATCTATCTATCTATCTATCCATCCATCCACCCACCCACTCTACCTACCTACCTACCTACCTATCTACCTACCTACTTTTTTGCCTAGACCCCTTGAAAGTAAGCTAAAGACATCATTCTCCCTTTGCCCTTAAATATTTTAGTGTATAATTGCTAAGAGATAGGATATTCACTTATATAAGCACAGTACAAATACCAAAATAACTAACATTGTCATATCACTAATCTACAAATCTTATTCTAAAATTCATATGGGAAAGGAAAACTCCTCTCCTAGGAGACCCCCTCAGCCATTAAAACAAACTATTGATACATGCAACAACATGGATGAATTTCAAATGTATTATGCTAAGTGAAAAAAAACCAGATACAAAAGTCTACATACCACAGAATTCAATTTATATTTTTAAATATATTTTACATTATAGTTGACATACAATACTGTATTAGTTTCAGATGTACAACATAGTGATTAGACAATTTATACTTGAAGTGACATTCTGGAAAAGGCAAACTATAGGAACAGAGAACAGAGAAGTATTTGCCAGGGTCTGGGATGAGAGAGCATGGGGGTTGACTACGAAGGGGCATAAGGAAATGATAGAAATGTTCTATACCTTGACTGGTGATGGCTACATGATTGTACCATTTGTCAGAATTCATAAAATTGTACAACTGTAAATTTTACTGTATATAAATTATACCTCAATCTAATTTTTAAAAAGTGATTAAGGATATTTTTTTAAATAATGAGAATAGGACCCAGGTTTTCTTAAAGCATATTTGTAAAGGAATTAAGTAAAAATTTCTAGAAATAAAATACCCAATGAACATTTTGAAGAGCATATCAGACAGTTTAAAAATGAAGATTAAAAGATAGAGCTGATTATATCACCTAGAATGCAATACAAAGACATAAGGTAAAAAATACAAAAGAAAAGAGCCTGGCCGGTGTGGCTCAGTGGTTGAATGTTGACCTATGAACCAGGAGGTCATGGTTCGATTCTCAGTCAGGCACATGCCCAGGTTTCGGGCTCAATCCCCAGTGTGGGGCATGCAGGAGGCAGCCGATCAATGATTCTCTCTATCACTGATGTTTCTCTCTCTCTCTCTCCCTCTCCCCCCTCTCCCTTCTCTGAAATCAATTAAAAAAATACACACATATACACACACACACACACACACACACACACACACGGAAGAACCATCAAAAAAAGGTAAATAATATCCAGACAAAAAGAAATATAGAAAACACTTTTCAATCTCCATGGGAAGAGGAAAGAAAGAAAGGAAAGGAAAAATTAACCTAAAAATTATACTAGTAAGTCCAAATATAGAAATAACCACTGAATATAGACCAAAGTTACCAAGTAAAACAATATTTTTAAATTGAATTCAATGAAAATTCAAGTATTTGCTATTCTTTTTTATTTTTTAAGAGATCACTTCTCTCTCTGTTTTTTTAATCCTTACCAGAGGGTATGTGTTTTGTTTTTTGATATTTTATTTATTTATTTATTGGTTAATCCTCACCTGAGGATATTTTCCCATTGATTATTAGAGAGAGTGGAAGGGAGGGGGAGAGACAGAGAGAAATATCAATGTGAACCATTGAGCCTGTAACCGAGGTACGTGCCCTTCGACTGGAATTGAATCCGGGACCCTTCAGTCCACAGGCCGACACTCTATCCACTGAGCCAAACCAACTAGGGCTGTTTTTTTATTTTTAGAAAGAAAAAGAGAAACATGGGTGTGAGAGAAAAACATTGACCCGTTGACTCCCAGGCCCCAACTGTGGATTGAATCCGCAACCTAGGTATATGCCCTGATTGGGAATCGAATCTACAACCTTTTGGTGCACAGGATGATGCTCCAACCAACTGAGCCACCTGGCCAAGGCAGTATTTGCTATTCTAAATTTGGTAGTCATCAGCATATAGATGTGGTTAAAGCCACAAGAAGATGAGATTGCAGAATGCAGTTAAAAGGTATTTAAGCAATCATCTCTTAAAGAGCAGAAAAAGTAGAGTATGGAATATCCCCTAATATCTATCTCACACACTATTTTCACTTGTCTAGTACAAGGTATATATTGATTTGTCCAGAATGTCAAGAAAATAAAGTGGCACATCAAAAAGAAACCAAGAAAGTTGAAGGACCTTCAAATATATGTACTATAGTATTTGAAATTGACCAAAACCACAAAATTCCCAAGACAAATCCACTGATTCTCCTGGGCCCTCCCCCTCCACTTTTAAAAGATCAGGTGTTAGAGATGGTTCCCTTGGCTGGAAACACAAGGAAACACTTTAATTTTATTCACTCTCCAAAATAAAGATGGAAAATAACATTCTGGATCAATTTCATCAAGCCTGCCATCCTCCTCCTACTTTAGACATTAAAGAGCAGGGCTCGGATAGGCATAAGGCAAGTGAGGTGCTTAGGGCCCAAATTTAAGTGCAGGGCTGACCTGGGGAATGGGTGCCTCAAATTTTTCACCTAGGTACCTCATTTGCCTCACTCTAGTCCCAGCCCTGTTGAAGAATCTCTACCATAACTGTTATTTGGGCAATCAAAGCACACCTGGTCATTTGCCATGTTTCCCTATTCGGGCCAACAGAAGAATGCTTTGCCATTCCCATTAAAACAAACAAACAAAAAACAAACAAACAAAGCGACTGTTAGGCTCTGTAGCATTAGCCCTAGAATTGGTAAGGGACAATTTACCTCACACCATTCCTGGGGCCGAACAGAAAATGTCTCATGCTAGATTGCAAACTCCTTTTCCTATTCAACTTTTTTCCCACAGTGCCTAGCATCTATATATATAAAAGCCTAATATGCAAAGTGTCCCCTCAGGAGTTCAACCAACCAGGAGTTCAATCGCTTGCTATGACGTGCGCTGACCACCAGGGGGCGGCACGAAATAAACGAAGGCCCCAGCCGCTAGGGACCCTACCCATGCATGAATTTCATGCACTGAGCCTCTAGTGATAAAACAAGCATATTTGTCAGGACACTAAAGGAAAACCCAGTTCTTCATGAACACCAAAAAGAAAAACTAAAAACACATGTACGCATACCTCAAGATAATAATATCTATAGCCATATCATGCTTACAATCAGTCCCAACTTTTACTAGCTCCAAACTTCAAATGAAAGCACACTTAAAATTTTAGTCAGAAAACTCAGTTTTAAATTTCAACTCTCCCCTTTCCTGACCTAACTTTCTATTTCTCCACTGTTTAAATGAGGTGGCAAATTAGAAAGCTCACAAAAGACTCTTCAGAAACTACAACTCCTAACCTGTTCTAAATGTAATCACACGAGAGGACATCTGTAATAATTTCAACAATAAAGATAAATAAAAAATGAATGCAACCACATGGCTTTACCTGGAGGCTTGCCTTCATCTGAGAGATCATGTAAAATGTGGCTATCATGGGCTCTTCAAATCCTAGGACCTTTTTAAACTCCAAATTACAGAAGAGAAAGGAAAAGAAAGGAAAGGAAGACAGGCAAAGGACATTTCCAACTGAAATGGCATTCTGTTCCATAATTACTTGTGATATAAGTACCATATAGCTAAGTTCAAATTACTGAAATTGGTTAACTTAAATAACTTTATTTGAAATGTTGTAAACTCAAGACTTAAAACTGGTTTGCACAGCTAAACACTCAGCAGTCAAAAGATCTTACTTAATTATCTCCACCTTGATTCTGGACTATTTACTCATAAAGGCTACTGGAACCAGACACGTACTCTTGATGGCTAGGGATATGACTTTGTCAAGATCACAATACAATTAACCAGGAACCAATAACTATTTCAATTTGGGGTTTTAAGCCTGGTAACCTGTTTGAGATCACAACCTTGATTTAGACCAATAACCAAAATAGAGCACTTAATTTGTTTACTGATGAAGGAAGAAAACAACTCCTAGTTGTGGTATTTATCCCAATAAATAAACTGTAAGAACAATTTGTGCAAACTACACAATAATGCAAAATTAAAGGATTTAACTAATTCTAATTGCATATAGTTTCCCCACAAAATATATTATCATTTTAAACAAGGCCCTTTCCTAACAATTGCCCATCCGGATTAAATTTAATAAACAGAAAAACAAATGACCAAAAATGTTGTGTTCCCCATCCCCACCCTAGAGGCCCTCTGGGTCATGGTTTGCTTGAATGTTATGGGTGTGGTATAAAATATTTAAAGCAGTGACTAAAATTTTCCATAAAAGCCTATCCAAAGTCTAAAAGCTTTACTAAGAAAGATTCATCTCCAGACATCTAAAAGATTTACTATTCCACTTATGACACTCTGGTGTTTTGTTTTTTTTTTTTTACATTTAATATTTAGGTAAAAGGTGGTAAGGTGTTTTGTGTTTTTTTTTACATTTAATATTTAGGTAAAAGGTGGTAAAGGGGGAGAAAGAGGGTGTAATTAGTTTTGCTTGTAAAACGTTCATCACAGTTGTAGTGCCAACTAAGCTATACAGCCTATTGGGGGTCTAATAGATTTCAGGGTATTATAGTTTGAGTAATAGACGTGGGGGTTGTGGTGGAAATCAATAAATCGCTACTACTTCTTTGCAGAGACCCATATGGAAGTAATCAAGCGCAAGGGTGGCAGCTGGGGCCAATAACAGTCACCTGCAGTTGAGGGACATGGGGGTTTCAGATGGGTTTTTAATGCTAATTTCCTACAGAAACAATGAGCTAGAAAGAGCAGAGTAACAGACGAGGCCGGATGAAGACAGACCAGCCAGAACAATGGCTGCACCTGGTGCTGGGAGCAGAGGGAGAGAGCCGGCACGCGCCTGCAGGCAGCACAGGGCACATCTGTCACCCACAAAGCGGCCCATCCCCCAGCTCTTCCAGCAGGATAAGTAATGAAAGTCCCTAAACATTAACAGCTTGCCACACAGCAACAGGTTTGAGTTTTTAAGGATGCTACATTCTCTACACATACTCTTCTCTCATGACTAGGAATTAGTTAAGGAAACAAGGTTGGTTCCCTGTCAGTCTGAAGAGAGATTTATTGAAAATATGCAAAAAACACATTGTGATTTCGATCTTTAGGGAGGACTAAGAAAAATCATGTGGAAAGATAAATCTTACTGAATATTCATGCAGCAAGTATCATGCTTATTACTTTCTAACTTAATCATTAGAAACCACAGTAACAGCTATTTTTACTCCCATTTTACAGGTGAGAAAATTTGGGCTTAGAGGTGAAGAAGGTTAAATCAGCTCATGGTTACACACCCTAGTGCCAAAGCCTACAGCCTTTTCACTGTCTTTCCTCCGACCATAACCAAATGAAAATATTGTATTACTGTATTTACTTCAGAACTCCAACTATGTGAAGCAACTGCAGATATGTGTGTGTGTGTGTGTGTGTGTGTGTGTGTGTGTGTATTCTATGCAGAATTGCACTCCACTTTACCAGACATCTATCTTTAACAAGCTGTTTCAGGACTGAATAATAACAGGATTTCCACTAGCTGTGCTTTAAACAAAGCACAAAAAGTTGTTTTTGCAGGTTTGGGGACGCTTTAAAAAAAAGTGAATCCATGGGCATTTAAAACGTTGCCACATGGGACTTAAAAGTTAACTGCTGTTTAGCCCTGGCTGGTATAACTCAGTGGATAGAGCATCGGCCCTTGCACCAAAGGTCACAGGTTCGACTCCCGACTTGCACATGTGGGAGGCAACCAATTGATGTGTCTCTCCCACTCTCCCTCCCTTCCACTCTCTCTAAAAATTAATGGAAAATATATCCTTGAGTGAGAATTAACAAAAAACAAAAGTTAAATGCTGTTTGGAAAGCCCATCAACCAGTGAAAATATAAAAACCAGTTATACTGAGTTGTTTTTCTGCAAGTTACAGCCACAACTCATTCCTATATTTACTGACTTGAACTTGGAGGGAGAAATTAAATATCCCACACAGTCCATCACAGCAGAAACCTTTTAAATTAGATCTACCGCCCTAGCCGGTTTGGCTCAGTGGATAGAGCATCGACCTGTGGACTGAAGGGTCTTGGGTTCGATTCCAGTCAAGGGCACATAGCTTAGTTGCAGGCTCGATCCCCAGCCCCTTGGGGGCACATTCGGGAGGCAACCAATCGGTGTGAGGGAGACACACTGGTGTTTCTCTCTGTCTCTCCTCCTCCCTTCCACTCTCTCTAAAAATCAATGGGAAAATATCCTCAGGTGAGGATAAACCAAAAAATAAATAAAATATTGGAACTACCTGATATAAATCACAAGTTTTAAAAAGGGGGCTATGGGGATATGTACATATATATAGATATGTATCTCAGAAACAAACAATTACTCCTGGATTTGGAAAGATAGCAACAATAGGTAGGTATAATTGAAAACACAGTAGAAATTAACATTGTGTAGCTATGCATTTGAAAAAGTCTGATTTAAAGCACTGGAGGAGTTTGGTGGAAAGTGAATCTTTCCATCCACCCACTATGCTTTCTTAAATGCTACCTCTTCCAAAATAGTTCTAACTCCCTGAGTTGGCAGTAATTTCCACTTTTGTGTGTTCATGTATATTTTATCTTCTCTGACTTTTTTTTATCCCTTACCATATTATCACACACAACATGTAATCAAAAAATGTTTGTAAAGTAAAATGTCCTGGATACACAGAAGACAATTCAAGTCCAAGCTCAGCCACCTACTAAGGTATTAAACTCTGGGCCATGTAGACTTTATACTACTCCACTTCCATTCCCTTAATTTTTCTTATCTTGAAAATAATGCATTTGACTAGATTATTCTTAAGATCCTTTTCAAACCTAACTTTTTCCATAGATCATCACTGGGAACTTATGAACACTTCTAACATTGAGTGGCCTTAAAATACCTTCAATGAACTGATCCAACCAATTTTTCAGATCCACTTGAATTCTTACGATTTGGTATATAATATGTTCATTCAAACTCCAAAGCATTCTTTCTTGATGTTCCAAAGATGCAATTTAAATGTCAGTATCCTCATTCTCCACTTTGACCTTATTGCATGATGTACCTTCAGTCCAACATGGCCCCCCTTGTTATGAAAAAAATCCTTGGCTGGGTCATTCACTGAAGTCAATTTAGGTTTGCTCTTTTCATAGTAGTAAAGCTTCTCTGAACACTTTCATAGTCTTCAGAAAGTACTATGATTTTCTCCAGTGTTCAACTCAAAGGAATCTTGGTTATTACCTTAGTAACAAGCAACTACTCTCCGGAACTGTGTGGTCCTAGTAGGACTTTTTATCAACTATTTGTATATGCATTCATTGGTCTTCACATCTTATAATGCTTAGTTTATCATTTTGTATGCTTAAAATTCTAACACCAAAAGTGTTTCTAGAATGGATGTACAGCAGTATGCAAATCCCTTTTTAGCCCCTTCACAGCAGACCCCAGCCTACATTACACGTTAGCATTAAGTCCTTTTCTTTCAACACTATCCAGAAGCATGTCTCCTCAGGTGCAATGAAAATTACCTGCTTACTGAAGGATTATCATGTAAACTCAGTATAAGCACTATATCTTCTCAAATATTCAGACAAGCCCCCAAAGATACTAAATATTGCACCTATCAAAACACAAACTTGAAAATTCTTATGAAGTCATTTAGTCAATTTGGGTAAGAGAATACTTACTAAAAGCTTCATTTAAAAAGTGTCCCCCACCTCAAGAAATCTGACTAGAAAGTTTAAAAAAAATAGTATTGTAATCCCCTCCAGCTGACATAAGAGAAAGTTGAAAAGCTCTAAAGAATAAAAGTATTTTTTAAAGTTCCTAGTTGAGAACCAGTAAAATTTTCAATGCAAAAATTACAATTTAAATAATATGTCACAAAACAATACAATTCAGTACCTCATTCTTGTTTGTTGACTTTCTGAAGTTCTGGCATAATATAAGAGGCTGATTTGCATTAGAATACTTAGAAGGCTTTCCAAATAATTTCTTACCATAGTGAGGCTTAACAACATACAGATAACCTGGGAGGTAAGTACAGTGAGAGAAGGTATCCTGAAAATTAAAGTTATATAGTCAAGACCCATTCTTAACCACAGTTTGAAGTTAAAAATGCAAATGGCAACAGAACCAATCATGGCAGAATAATGAATATCTAAAAACTTCTTAAACTAATTTGTATGCCTTCTATGTGCCAGACAAATTTCCCCCAATAATGACATGAGGCAGGCATAGTACAAAATAGAGACTCAAAGAGAACGAATAGCTTGCTTGAGATCAGAGAACTAGTAAATAATGGTTGTACAGCATATGTAGCTCCCAAACCCATGCTCTTCCCATAGTTGTCTGGATTTGGAGGCCTGCAAACATGAATACAATGTATGGTAATAGCAAAAAGCTAAATTATGCATCACAAACTAACAAAGAACACAGTAGCTATGTGCATGTGAATTTCCTGCATGACAAAACTACTCCAAACTCACCATTCAAGTCAGATTTGTTGATGTTACTTGTTTATTTTGTGGGAATAGAAGAAAACAGCATAGGGGTAAAATGTAATGGGGAAAAAGCTAAGTACATTAAAATTTAAAAAATACTGTTAGTTTTACTGTGATATCTTTTAGTTGTTATTCGCCTGAATACGTTGAAATAAAATCTAACAATAAGAGTATTTTATAAGCCATCATTTTAACACTGCCTATCTGTATTTTGCATACTAACGGAGAAAAATTTCCATCAAAACATCACAGAAAGACTTGGTATGGAATACTTAAAGAAATATTTGTAGGATTACTTCCCTAACCATACAATTCACACATTACATATGATTCAAGTGTCCATTCAAAAAAGCATGGCTTTCAAATAAGAGTGGCAAATGAAAAATGATACAGAAATAGGAACAAAATGAAGCAGCAAAACAACACTGAATAACTAAATTATGAACTATCAAATATCAAAAAACATGAATATCATAATCTGAAATAAATGAAAAGCTTTGAAAGGCAGAGAATTGCCCACATTAGCCCCCAAAACTAAATTAAAATATACTTACCCCAAATGCCCAATTATAACAATCCAGATTCTTAATATACCAAATTTATTTGAAATAGATAGTAAAAATCCCCTCTTTTTCGCCTCCTAATCTTCAAAGCCCAATCCGAAATCAGCCTTCCTCCTTTTTTTCATTAGCTGGACATGTGTCAGCTCTCTCACATCTGCGATTTCTCACTGACTAGAGCTGCCTGTCCCATTCCAGGGAAACACAGATGGATCCCAGATGGGAAGGTCCTGCCAAACAGACCAGCTCTTCACCTTGCCAGAATCCCCAGATACAGTCAGTCTCTCTGTCTCTCTCTCCCTCCTACTCTTCCAACCCTCCCTGTTACTAGGGCTCTTTGCCAGCTGATGTCACTAAGTACACACCTCCCGGTGGCTCCTGGCCAATCTGACATTAACTTGTTAAATACGTGTAATTTGTTTATGGCTGACAATAACAGCAAGGATATTGTGCAAAACCTATCTGTGCAAGTCCCTCGTGGAATAATATGTAGAAACACACATAGAGGCAGACTCATTTTGGGGAACATTCAAATGTTTAACAATTACTATTTAAAGTCCTACATATTGTCTGGTTTCTGCTATTGTTTAATAGCTTCTGCTCTTTAAGCCAGTTTTTAAATCCTACATGACAAAATTCCTTCTTAAAATGAATTATTAACAACTACTCTGAACATGTAATTAGATGAAAAATGTAAAGTTGTGAATTAATTTGGGGCATATAAACAGGAATGTATGCAAATGATTTACAAGCTGCCTCTCAGGTCTAGACTTGGTAGCACTGCAAAACCGGCACATGATTAATATAAGACAATGCAGGCAACGTGGTTCTGATGCTGTAAAGATTATAAAATGAAAAATGGGGACACAGTGCAAAAATTGTTTTAAAACAAGACAAACAGGAATGTTAGTAACATAATGTTTAACTACTAATGCAAGTCAAAAATGAAAAGCCAAAAAAACCACACAAAACATTTTTAGAAATATAACAATGAGAACCCAGAGAGAAAGACTAAACTGCTCAAGGTCAGAGTTTAATCACTTATACCCCCAAATACCTACCATACAATAGCTGCTCAGTCAATTTCTGCTAAGTAAAAATTGATCATTGAAAACTGATACTGTACTTAGCTACACAAGATATTACCATTTGGTCCACTGGATCTCCCTGTACCTTTTTCTTTTTCTGATAACTTTCTATGAATCTATACTTTAAAATAAAAGTTTTTTAAAAAGGAGATCAAGGCCCTGGCTGGTTTGGCTCAGTGGATAGAGCATCGGACTGCAAACTGAAGGGTCCTGGGTTCAATTCCGGTCAAGGGCACATGTCCGGGTTGTGAGCTTGATCCCCAATAGGGGGTGTGCAGGAGGCAGCCAATCAATGGTTCTCTCTCATTGATGTTACTATCTCTCTCTCCCTCTGTGAAATCAATAAAAAAAAATTTTTTTTTAAAGGACACAAGGGTCCCTGGCCTGGTGGCTTGGTCAGTTGGAGCGTCATCCTGTGCACCAAGAGATTGTGGGTTTAATTCCCAGTCAGGGACCGTACCTATTAGTAGGTTGCAGTCTGATCCCTGGTTGGGGCACATATGGGAGGCAACTGATACTACTGGTGGATGCTTTTCTCTCTCTCTCTCTCTCTCTCTCTCTCTCTCTCATCAGTAGGAAACGTGTCCTTGGGTGAGGATTTAAAACACAAATCACACAGACATTTAATAAAAGGAGGGCAAGGGGAGGCTTGGCTGCTTCCTGGGCCGTATTACATGAACACACACCCTGCACTAAAATCATCATGAACACAGATTAAGAATGAAAGATCCTCCACACACATAATCAGTTCTCTAACCCTTAATCTTCTAACATAGAATATCGGGAAATCTGTAAACAATTTTTCTGTCATGGCAATTTTGGACAAATAGGAAGAGAGACGATTTTTGTCAAGGGCAAGTTACTGACTAGGTTTCAGGTCTTTAGTTCGTCCCAGGAGTTGTAATAACAATAGCAGCAGGCTGAGCATTTACCATGGGTACTCACTAAGTATCAGAGACTGTTCTAATTTCTCTTCACAAAGACCCGATATTATATAGGACCATTACCATTATCTCAAAGTTATAGCTACAGAAAAAGTAAGGCACAAAGAATTAAGTAAGTTACTTAACTTACATAGCTAGTTATCAGCACCAGGTAGTCTGGGTCCAGAGCCAGAGCATTATATTACCCTATATTGTCTAGTAGGGAAATGAATTGAAAAGATGCTACTGGCTGTCCTGGATCACTGGCTCTGGGACAAGCCAACCACTAGGTCATAAAGACACACAGGCAGCCCTAAGAAGAGGTCCACATGGTGAGGAACTGAAAGTCACCAATGCCAACATCAACTTGCACATATACATAGTCACTACCATCCAGGTAAACTGCTCCAAAATTCTGACCCATAGGAACTGCGTCAGACAATATTTGTTGCTGTTTAAAAAGGAAAAAGAAGTGTTCTTTCACTTCTCACACCCAGATTATGTATCCTAAATACCATTTCCCACTAAAAGGAAGCAGGGCTCTTTAGAAAAGTTGACTCCTGGTATGGAGCAGGAAATGTACAAAACTTATACCAGAAAGTAATAAAGCTATCATTCTGATTTGAACTAACCAACTATAAAAAATAAAGCTTCTGGAGTTGTGCCTAAAGGATTTGGGAGCTAACCTGAAGAGGCTCCCACTAACTAAAATGAGATCATTTGAGCATCAAGAAAAATAACTACAGTGAATTTAAACACACCAAAATGTTTAAATTCATGAGTTCATAATGGTACTTACTAAAAAAGTAATTGACCCCTTTTTGAAAGAAACTAGAGAACCAATTCATTATTCTGAAACTAGTGAATTGAGCATTTTACCTACCTTCCTATATAAACTGTACCTCTTGATAGTTGGTGAAAATTGATCCCTATTGAAATAATCCAACTAAAATTTAAAAATTATAGTTGCAATATCATTTTGCAAATACCATATGAAAAAATTAAACTAGGTAACAATCAATTGCCACTATAATGAGGTAAGAGATATATGGACATTAATGTACCTCCATACTACCACCTATGAAGCATTTTTTAATAACTATTTTTAAATTAATTTTTTAGAGAGAGAGGAAGGGAGAAGAAGAGAGAAACATTTATGTGAAAGGGAAACACTGATCAGCTGCCTCCTGCACACCCCCTACTGGGGATGAAGCCTGAAACCCGGGCATGTGCCCCGATCACAAATCTAACCCGCAACTTTTTCAATGCACAGGACAACGTCCAACCAATTGAGCCACAATGACCAGGGCTACAAAGCATTCTTTCTTTTCTTCTCTTTTTTACAAAGCATTCTTAACAAAAAAGTAAATCTAAATTTGATGTAATCTCTAGATTTAATAACCAGTTTATAGAATCTTGAAGGAACATAGAAAGGTGTTAATTATAGCACAGGAATAAAATTAGTAAAATACAAAATATGAGAAAATCTATGCAAACAATCCATATCTGTAAAAAAAAAAGGGTGGGGGGAAATAAGGGAGTTGGAGGGGAACCTACATATTAAATGAGAAATAAAAGACTTAAATGCAATGTGTGAACCTTATTTGGATCCTGATTTTAACAAGCCAACTTTAAAAATACCTGGGAAAATATTAGGACTCACTAGATATTTAGTTAAAGAATTATTTTAAGCTTCTAAGGTATATGAATAGATTTGTGATTATTTTTTTTTAGTCCTTATCATTTAAGAGATATATATACAGAAATTTTTTTTGATAGGTTTATATGCTGTCTAGGATTTCTTTCAAGAGGAGCCAAGTTGCTAATTATGAGAGCTGGGTGTTGAAGTCCACGAGAGTCCATTTTTTAGGTCTGATATTTTCCATAACACAAAGAAAAATAAAAGCAGTGATTTCTGTAAACAGTGTGCCAAATTATGGGTGAAGCTAGCAGATGAATAGGGATAATTTTTTTTAAAGAAACTCAGACAAAAGGAATTAAAGTGTGACACAGGTTTATTTAATGTGGTACCAACATACTCATTTACCTCACTGACCACATCATGAATTGATAGACATTCTACTTTTTAAAAATTTTATCTTTATTGTTGAAAGTATTTCAGAAGTCCCCCTTTTTTTTCCTATTGACCTCCCCCACCCTGAACCCCCAAGCTCCTCCCTCCCTGCCTTTACCACACTATTGTCTGTGTCCATGGGCTATGAATATCTATATATATAGAAGACTAAGCGACAGTCCGACTGTCTGACCGTCTGGTAGGTATGACATGCACTGATCACCAGGGGGCAGACGCTTAACGCAGGAGCTGCTGAGCTACAATGACTTGGCAGCTGCTGTTCTCAGGTGTCGCACCCCGGAACCAAAGAGGAGAGAGCCGGAATCCTCGCGGGGCTGTGCGATTCCATCTTTGGCCATGGGTTATGTTGTTGCTGGGACACTGTCGGCCCCAAATCTGGTTTACTGCCAGCTGTGGTCACCGGTCACCGCAGATGCCCTTCAAGCCCCGGCGCTGCCCCAGGTATGGCAGGCCGGGGAGGGAGCATGGGATGTTGGCTTCAGGGCATGTCCAGCCTGTCTTGCCCAGTCCTGTCCCGCTGGCCACCTTCTAATTAATTTCCTTTCAATGTGTACGAATCCATGCACTGGGCCACTAGTATGCATATAAGCTCCCTGATTAATCTCTCTCCACCTATCCCCCACCCCCACCTTCCCTTTGAGATTCATCAGTCAATACACCATGTACTTTTAAAAATAAAGGATGACAGCCCCAACAGAGAGGTTCAGTTGGTTAAGCACCCTACTGTGCATGGAAAGGTTCCAGTTTAATTCCTGGTCAGGGCACATACCTGGGTTGCAGGTTCAATCCCTGGTTGGGGGCACTACAGAAGGCAACTGATCAATGTTTCTCTTAAACTGATCTCTCTCTTGCGCTCTCTCTCTCTCTCTCTCTCTCTCTCTCTCTCCTTCCTTCCCTCCCTCCTTCCCTCCTTCCCTCCCTCCCTCCCTCCCTCCTTCCCTTTTTCCCTCTCTCCCTTTTTCCCTCTCTCCCGTCCTCTCTCTAAGCTTGTCCTCAGGCCAGGATTGAAAATAAATAAAATAGCCCTAGCTGGTTTGGCTAGGTGGATAGAGTGTCAGCCTGTGGACTGGAAGGTCCCGGGTTCAATTCCAGTCAAGGGCACATGACTAGGTTGTGGACTCAATCCCCAGTAGGGGGCATGCAGGAGGCAGCCAACAATGATTCTCTCATCATTGATGTTTCTATCTCTCTCTCTCCCCCTCTCCCTTCCTCTCTGAAATCAATAAAAGTATATTTTAAAAATAAATAAATAAAATAAAGGATGAGAAACCAACACTGCAATATATCAGAACAGTGAACAGAACTGCTTACGTGGTTGCTTTACAATAGATTTTGGGGTTTTTTGTTTGTTTGTTTTTTAGTTTATTTTATGAGTTTGAGTCAAACTGAGGACATTCCAGGAAGCAAGATTTCAAATGCTCCCAAAGGCATTGGTTTAAAAAAATTTTTTTTAAATATGTTTTTATTTATTTTAGAAAGATTGAAACATCAATGATTGGCTGCCTCTTCACAACCTGGGTATGTGCCCTGACTGGGAATCAATCAAACCTGTGACCCTTTGGTGCATGGAACAATCTCTAACCAACTGATCAACACTGGCCAAGGCAGTATTCATTTCTTTTTATTCAATAACAGATGAACATAGCACATACCAGCTGATGGACATTTGGGTTATTTTCATTTGTAGTTACTGAATAACATTGCTGGGGAAAATACAGTACAATTTTGCCCGTTTTTATAATTTTTATTTATTATTTTTTTAAATCTTCACCTGAGTATATTTTTCCATTGATTTTTAGGGAGCATGGAAGAGAGAGAAATATTGATATGAGAGAAAAACATTGATTGGTTGCCTCCTGCATGTGCCCCGACTAGGGCTCAGGCCGGGGAGGAGCCCGCAACCAAGGAATCGAACTTAGGCTCAATCCCCAGTGGGAGGCATGCAAGAGGCAGTCGATCAATGATTTTCTCTCATCTTTGATGTTTCTATCTCTCTCTCCCTCTCCTTTCCTCTCTGAAATCAATAAAATATAAGTTTAAAAAAAAACAGCAACATACACTATGTCCTTCTAGTACTATCAGTTTCATTTTTTAGCTCATTCTTAAGTCCAAATAGAATTTTTATATATTTAGTGATATTTTCCATAATACAAAGAAAAATAAAAGCAGTGATTTCTGTAAACAGTGTGCCAAATTATGGGTGAAGCTAGCAGATGAGTAGGGACAATTTTTTTTATTCTTACTAATCACATCTGAAATCAATTAAAAGCACATCCTTACTATGATGCATGAACCTATTGCCGCCCTGGTCAGGTGGCTCAGTTGATTGGAGCATTGTCTTGTATACCAAAAGGTTGTGGGTTTGATTCCTGGTTAGGGCACATACCTAGGTTTTGGGTTTGATCCCCAGTCAGAGCATACAGGAGGCAACCGATCGATGTTTTTTTTCTCTCTTCTTTCTTCTCTCTCTCTCTAAAAAAAAAAAAAAAAGAAAAGAAAAAAAGATACATAACCCTATTGCTGAAGCCTATTACCCAAAGGAAATTGAAGTCCAAAGACCAGAGAAGTAGTAGTAATTAAGAGACCAAAACTCCAAGTTCTCAAGGTAAAATCGAACTTACAGGGGAAGATTAAAACTCACAAGAGGCCTAGCACTTATACAACAACCAGAATACAGAGATGCTTTCCTTATAATTTTCCCATTTTATATATTGGGATTATTTCTTCTTTTTACTCGTTAGAAAGGTGTTTCCAGTTTATAATAAACATTAGTGGGGAAAAATTCACTTCAGAGAGATTTTTACGACTAGATTTGTTGGAATGCCTCCATTCAAAAGCAAAAGCGCCTATACAGATTTTTATCTTATATCTAAGTTAATTTTTTGCCAAGCAGCCTTTTTACTTCCTGTCTCGTGACAGAGTAAGAAACATGAGACATAAGAAAAATTAAACTATTTAGTATTTCAAGCATACAATCAACTTTTCTGTTGGAAACACAAAATATTAAGGTTAATAGTTCCTACTTTTATAAAATAAGAATAGAACCTACAGATATTCATATATTCTGCTGGAAAACCTACAAATTCTTCAGTTCATTCCAATTATTCTTGTATATTTTCATAGAAATTTTTACTTGTACTACATTCCCTTAAAATTCTCTTAAAGCCTAATATTTCACACTTTTACTTATTTAATTTTTAAAAAATATATTTTTCTTGATTTCAGAGAGGAAGAAAGAGGGAGAGAGAGATAGAAACATCAATGAGAGAGAATCATTGATCGGCTGCTTCCTGCACGCCCTCCACTGGGGATCGAGCCCGCAACCAGAGCATGTGCCCTGAACTGGAATCGAACCTGGGACCCTTCAGTTCCCAGCTGACGCTCTATCCACTGAGCCAAACCGGCTAAGGCAATATTTCACTTTTAACAAATTCTAGCTCTGAAATGAAACTAAACAGAGAGGCAAAAAAAACCTTAATTTTCTTTGCTATTATATGTGGTAAACTTTTCATTTCAAAGAAATACATCCAAACAGGCCATAATGAGCTAAAGTAATTTTTCAAAGTAAACAAATAGAAACTCAAAATTCACATACACTGAAAATGTATTTACTTTGGTTTTTACGGGATGGCCCCTAAGGCAAAGCTTTATAACCTTCACTATCTAATTTTTTTAATTGATTTTAGAGAGAGGTGTGAAAAAGAAACTTCAATTGGTTGCCTCTCGCACATGCCCCAACCGAGGATCAAACCTGCAACTTGGGTATGTACCCTGACCAGGAAATGAACCCATCACCTTTGGTGTACACGACAACGCCCAACCAACTGAGCCACACAGGCTAGGGCTATCTTAATTTCTTAAAATATAAAAGCCATCACAGAACTGTTTATTATGAAATCATGGCAAATACTCAGGAAAAAGAAAAGTGTCAGTCACAAATAGAGGAGATATATTAGCAGTCCCATTAAAGTTTCATGTACAAATAACTATCTCTTCCCTCAACTAAACAACTGAAGAGGCAGAAAGTTCAGTCTTATTATTTAAAGGCCCAGTGTGCAAAATTCGTGCACTGGTAGGGTCCCTAGTGGCTGCCGGCTGCCAGCCAGGGCCTTCCTTCGTTCTGCGCCGCCCCCTGGTGGTCAGCACACATCATAACAAGCGATCGAACTCCTGATCGGTCGAACTCCTGACAGGACACTTTGCATATTAGGCTTTTATAGAAGACTAGAGGCCCGGTGCACAAAAATTTGTGCACTGGAGGGGGAGGTCCCTCAGCCCAGCTTGCCCCGTATCACATACTGGGAGCCCTCAGGGGATGTCCTACTCCCTGCTCCTCTTGGGGAGCGGGCCTAAGCCACAGTTTGGCCTCCCTTTTTGGGAGGCGACCGGGCTGGTCAGGGGAAGGCACCAGCCCCATCACCCCGCTGCTGCAGCCACTGCCAGTCACCGCAGCCACCAGGTGTTTTCATCAACACGGACTCCAGTCCCTTTACCGTGAAAAAATGACAACTTTCTTTAGGCATTTTCAAGATGTGTCTTTCATAGGATATGACATTTCTTTAT
>NW_005370318.1:2158810-2173520 GCF_000412655.1 Myotis brandtii
TTAGGCCTGGGCAGGGGACCCCCAGCTCCCCACAATCTCCTGCTCCACCCCTGCCTAGGCCTAACGCCTCTGGCGGAAGCATTAGGCCTGGGCAGGGGACCCCAAGCCCCCTCTCGATCTCCCGCTCTGCCCCTGCCTAGGCCTAATGCCTCTGACCTAGGCGTTAGGCCTGGGCAGGGGACCCCCAGCTCCCTATGATTGCGGACTCCGCCCCTGCTCGCGATGGCTGGCTCTGCCCATGCCCAGGCCTAAAGCCTCTGGCCAAAGCATTAGGCCTGGGCAGGGGACCCCAAGCCCCCTCTCGATCTCCCGCTCTGCCCCTGCCTAGGCCTAATGCCTCTGACCTAGGCGTTAGGCCTGGGCAGGGGACCCCCAGCTCCCATGGCCGGCTCCGCCCCTGCTTCCTCCGATCACTGGCCGGGGGTGGGCAAAGGCACCCGGTTCTCCGATCACCGGCCGTGGGGCAGGGCAAAGGCAGCCCCCAGGGTCGCCTTTGCCCTGCCTCCAGGCTCTTGGCTGCCTCCTCAGTTTCCGATCACCAGCAGCGGCAGGCGGCTTCTTCCGCCCTTCCCCTTTCGCCTCCCAGCATTGCGCCTACGTTTGCAAATTAACCGCCATCTTTGTTGGCGGTTAACCGCCTTCTTAGTTGGCAGTTAATTTGCATATCGCCCTGATTAGCCAATGGGAAGGGTAGCGAAGTTATGGTTAATTACCATGTTTGTCTATTATTAGATAGGACTAGAAGCTCGGTGCATGAATTCATGCATGGGTGGGGTCCAGCTGGACCGCTCCGATAGGGGCTGATTGGGCTGGACTGGCTTGTGGGGGGAGGGAGGGGACGCAGGAGGTTGGCCGGCCAGCCCCCCCCCCCATTGGGGGGGGGGGCGGCTGATCAGGAGTGGGGCCAGTTAGGGGGGAGGGGCTGTTGGCTGACCAGCCCCGCCCCCTGGTTGAACTCCCGGTTGAACTCCGGAGGTTGAGGGGACAATTTGCATATTAGCCTTTTACTACATAGGATTATTATTAAGTTGTAGGCTTGCACAGAAGACACAGGCCTTATAGGACACTGAACAAAACAGCCTCCTGCAGTGATGTTTTCATTATTTAAATTGGCACATGGCAGATTATGTTAACAGATTTATTTATTGACTAAATCTAGTCATATTTCCTCAGTTGGCATCTATATGATATCTATGTTTATGTTTGCTTCAACACTGGATATTTATTCAAAAGTCTTCCATATTTGATTTCTACCATAGAATTTGGGGTTTAAATAGAATTTAGGGTATTTTTTAATGGTAGATTGCAAAAGGATAAAGAAATAAAGAACCCACCCGGCCGGCGTGGTTCAGTGGTTGAGCATTGATCTAAGAACCGGGCAGTCACAGTTTGATTCCCGGTCAGGGCACATGCCTGGATTGCAGTCTTGATCCCAGTAGGGGGCATACAGGAGGCAGCTGGTCAATGTTTCTCTCTCATCATTGATGTTTCTATCTCTCTCCCCCTCTCCCTTCCTCTCAGAAATCAATAAAAGAAAGAAAGAACCCTAATGAGAGCTAAAATCATTTGGCTTGTGAATCCCACCTGTCAGCCAAAAAATTTGCTTTTCATTGCAAGGAAATAGAACATTTTGTAATTAATTGCTCCACAGCAATAAATTAAGATCCTAGGTAACCTAACAGTATTTTTCAAAAATTTGTCATGTCATCACCTTTTCTGGCACGTGGCTTTTCTATTTAAATGTTTTATAGTTCTTATGTGATTAAAAGCACAACACAAGATAGCATTCTTTTTAATAAATAGTGTTTTCTAGTCTGGCCAATGTGGTTCAATGGTTGGGCATCAACCCATGCACCAAGAGGTAGCCGGTTCAATTCTTGGTCAGGGTACATAACCAGGTTTCAGGCTTGATCCCCACTGAGGGTATGCAGGAGGCAGCCGGTTGGTGTTTCTCTCTCATCAATGTTTCTATCTCTCTTGCCCTCTTCCTTCCTCTCTCTAAAATCAATAAAAACACATAAAAAATAGAAATAGTGTTTTCTAAAGCTTAAATGCTTATTATTTCACAAATATTTTGATTTACACATATTTAAACGAAACAAAAAAAAAGAAAAATATGGATAACTTCATTAGGAAAAGCAAACTATAAACTGTAAACTTTATGAGATCAGGGATAATATGTCTACCTTGCTTTCTATTCTGTTCATTCATTCATTCATTCATTCAACCAATATTTACCACATGCCTGACAATGTTCTAGGCCAGTGGTTGGCAAACTGCGACCCCTTGAGTGTGGCTCTTCCACAAAATACCATGTGCGGGCGCACACGTACAGTGCGATTGAAACTTCATGGCCACACTCAAGGGGCCAAAGAGCTGCATGTGGCTTGGGAGCCGAAGTTTGCTGACCACTGTTCTAGGCAATGGAGATAGATCAATAAATTAAAAAAACAGACAAAAATCCCTGTCCTCTTTGGAACTTACTTTCTAGCAAGCGGAGACAGACAATAAACAAAATAAGTAACTAAAATATTCAGTATGTTAGAAAGTGATAAGCTGGTAAAGGGGGATGAAGAGGCAGGGTGCAATTTTAAATGGGGTAGCCTGTTTAGCCCCACTGAGAAGATTAGAAATGAGCCATAGGATAGATAGGTGGAGAAAGAGCAGTCTAGGTAAAAATCCTGACTCCAGAGAGGGACTAGAATATTAAAATAACTGTAAGATCACCCTGCCCTAGCCAGTTTGGCTCAGTGGATAGAGTGTCAACCTGCGGATCGAAGGGTCCCGGGGTTCAATTCTGGTCAAGGGAACATACCTGGATTGCAGGCTCAATCCCCAGTAGGGGGCGTCCAGGAGGCAGCCGGTCAATGATTCTCTCTCATCATTGATGTTTCTATTTCTCTCTCCCTCTCCCTTCCTCTCTGAAATCAAAAATATATATATATCTAATAATAGACAAACATGGTAATTGACCGTACCTTCACTACGCCTCCCATGGGCTAATCAGCACGATATACAAATTAACCGCCAACAAAGATGGCGGCTAATTTGCATACTGCAGGCAGATCCCGCTGCGCCGCCCCAGCGCGAGATCCTGGCCTGCCGTGTGCGGGAAGGGGCAGGCAGGGCGGACAGCAGCGTGATCCGAGCTGTGCTCGCCCCAGCAGGGATCTGGGCCTACAGTGTCTTGGGCGGGATGGGCGGGGCGGGCGGCAGTGAGATCCCCAGCCACCGCCCGCCCCAGCGCGGGATCCGGGCCTGCCATCTGTGACCGGGGAAGACGGGGCAGACACTGAGAAATTGGGTGTGCCATCTGCCACCTGGGGAGCGGCCCTAAGCCAGCAGGTGGTTATCTCCCGAGGGGTCCCAGACTTTGAGAGGGCACAGGTTGGGCTGAGGGGCCCCCCTCCCCTGCCAGTGCACAAATTTTTGTGTACGGGACTTCTAGTATATATATAAAGATCCACCCTGACTAGTTTTCTCAGTGGTTAGAGCATTCGCCTAAGGAGGGAAGGGCCATGGGTTTGATTTCTGGTCAAGTTGGGTTGCAGGTTCAATCCCCAGCCCCAGTCAGGCACGTGCACGTTTCTCTCTCACATCGATGCATCTCTCTCTCTCCTCCCCCACCCCACTCCCTTCCACTCTCTTTAAAAATCAATGAAAAAAATATTCTCACACGAAGATTAACAAAAAAACAAACAAAACAAAAAAACCACTATAAGATCTGTGTGGCTGGAACTGGGAAAGTAGTAGAATATGAGTTCAGCCCGCCGGCATGGCTCAGTAATTGAGCGTCCACTTATGAACCAGGAGGTCACGGTTCGATTCTTGGTCAGGGTGCATGCCCCGGTTGCGGGCTCGATCCCCAGTGTGGGGCGTGCAGGAGGCAGCCGGTCAATGATTCTCTCTCATCATTGATGTTTCTATCTCTCTCGCCCTCTCCCTTCCTTTCTGAAATCAATAAAAATATATATTTTTTAAAATTAGCCATGAAAGAGACATCTAATCAAATTCTTCATGGTACCATGGGGAAGGCTAGATGTTAGTTGGTGACTTGGCTCCTGCATCCAGACCTCCAAGATGCCAGAAAATTACCCTTTCCAGTATCCCTCAATGCATCTTGAATTCTAGCTCTCAGCAATATTCAAACTGCTTTATTGACTTATTAGAGCCAAAGGCATTACGTAAATACCTGCTACTTGCACAACTGTTAGAGATTACTTTCCACATTATATTCTATGTGAACAGCACCCCCTAGAGCACAATTTCAGAATACAATGTGAACAGTGATCGGGAGTTTCAACAAGTATCCTGGATGTCAAGATTTTATTACCATACTTTATTTGCGAAGTACTAAGGAAAACTCTAACAGCTTAGAATGATTACTGTGTATATTTAACATAACAAATAAAAGTAACCTGTATCATCTTCTGTGTTTGAAGCCCCTTATTTTGTAATATTAAATAGTCCAATAAATCTTTTCCTAACAAGCAGTCTTACCACAGAACTTTAAAAAAAATATTTTTATTGATTTCAGAGAGAGAAAGGGAGAGGGAGAGAGAGATAGAAACATTAATGATGAAAGAGAATCATTGATTGGCTGCCTCCTGCACACCCCACACTGGGGACTGAGCCCACAATCCAGGCATGTGCTCTTGACCGGAATCGAACCTGGGATCCTTCAGTCCACAGGCTGATGCTCTATCCACTGAGCCAAACCAGCTAGGGCACCACATAACTTTTAAAAACATGTTTTTATTGATTTCAGAAGAAGGGAGAGGGGAAGAGAGAGAGAAACATCGATCAGCTGTCTCCTGTTCGCCCCCTACTAGAAATCGAGCTTGAAACCCAGGCATGTGCCCTGAGCCACAGGGGCTGGGCACTACAGAACTTTTTAATGGAACCTGAAAAGTCCTAAGCTGTTTTTCAAATAGCATGTTATAAGGGAAGTTTCTTTGTGCATACTAATCAGATTACTATTTTTAAACTGTAAATATATATGTAACCCTTAAAGTACTACACAGTCTAGTTCAGCTGAAACTATGTGATTTTTAAAAACAATATGCTTTTATTGGTTTTCAAGAGAAAGGGAGAGGGAGAGAGAGAGAGAGAGAGACATTAATGTGAAAGAGAAACATTTATCGGTTGCCTCCTGTATGCACGAGGACCCGGGGACTGAACCCGCAACCTGGGCAATATGCCCTGACCGGGAATCGAACTGATGACCTTTCAGTGCATGGAACAACATTCAACCAACTGGGCCAACCAGCCAGGGGAACAATGTGATTTAGTTACCCCAAACTTCCATCCTGTTGCATGACGACTCAATGTGATGACCAAAATTAAAATTTAAAAAGTTAATTACTATTCTTTAAAGTTAACCAATAAACAGATGAGAAAATACTCCTACCATTTCCATTATATCATATAAAATTCAACTTATTTTCCCCTGAAATTTTAATCTCATCCCTTCCAAAACCCAAATTTTACAAAGCATTTTGTTGCTTCTAAATTAACTATAGAACCAACTAATTATTTTTTTGTTTGTTTTTTGGTGTGTTTTTAAATTCTTTATTGTTGAAAGTATTATATATGTCTCCTTTTCCCCCCATTGACCTCTCCCTGCCCGCTCCTGGCCTCCAGCACAGGCCCTCACCCCACTACTGACTGTGTCCATTGGTTATGCTTATATGCATGCTTACAAGTCCTTTGATTGGTCTCTTGCTCACTCCCCTCTCTAACCCTCCCCTGACTTCCCTCTGAGGTTTGACGCTTCGATGTCTGTTCGACACTTCTATGTCTCTGGATCTATTCATCAGTTTATATTGTTCATTATATTCCACAAATGAGTGAGATCATGTGATATTTATCTTCCAACTAATTATTTTAGAAACTATGATATGCCTGTGCTACTCATTTCGAGGAATATAATGTTTTAAAAAGTTCCAGTCCTTAATTCAGTAAGATAGCAACTCAACGGGGATGTAAAAAATGGAGGAAAATGAGTAACTGAAGTAGACTTCATTGACCCTGAAATATGAGGAAGAATTCAAAGGATCTGGAAAATGAAGAGGGTATCCTGAGATGGGATAACATGATAAACAACTGTTACAGAAACAGGATAAGCAAGCACTCATTCATTCACTCAGTGCCCACAATAGTGTCAGACTAAATATTTATGACTACCCACATTGTATTCCAGGCACACAGCCAGGATTACTATGTTCTTTCTTTTAATCTTCAAAACCATACTGTGAGAACCTTCTCATGTTAGTGTCTTCCTACAGATGAGCACACAGTAAGTACCCAGAGATTAAGGACCTTATTAAAGATTGCATGGCCCTACCCAGTTGCTCGGTGGTTAGAGCATCAGTCTGCAAACTGAAGGGTTGCTGGTTCAATTCTGGTCAAGGGCACAAAGCTCGATTGCAGGCTCAATCCCTGTGTGCTGAAGGCAACCAATTGATGGATTTCTCTCTCTCTAAAAATCAATGGAGAGAGAGAGGAGCAAGATGGCGGCATAGGTAAACACCGGAGACTGCTGCCGCAAACAACCACTTCAAAAATACAACTAAAAGACGGAACGGACATCACCCAGAACCACAGGAAGGCTGGCTGAGGAGAGACTCTTCAACTAGAAGGAAAAATAACAGCACACCGAGGCTCAGAGGAGGCGCAGTGTGGAAAAAACTCAGGTGCGGAGGTGCGCGCGCAAAGCGGGCTGGTGGCTGAGAGCGCGGTTGTCGTTTTCGGTCAGGGGGGAGTCTCAGACTCTGAGCTCCAGATACGGGCGAATCGCTGGGGACTCGGACCCAAACGGGAGAAGCGGGAGTGTCTGGCATCAGTTGGAAGGCAGCTTTCCCTCCGAGGTTTGCAGCGGTTCCGGGGGTTCTGAGAAGCAGAGCCTCTGGGAACAGGACTGAGGGCACCATAACGGCTCCCTCCGCCCGCCCTGTTGAGCCCGCCCCGCCCAAGCCCTGCGCAGAGCCATTTGCCGGATCGCCGCAGGCAAAGGCTAGATTAGCGCCCCCCCAGAGGACAGAAGTTTTCCCACTGCAGCAGACACAGCTGATTCTCACAGCCAGTCGGCCTGGTGGTCAAATCCCTCTAGTATTAACTACAACAATCAAGGCTCAACTAGAACAAGACTGCGCACAAAGACCACTAGGGGGTGCACCAAGAAAGCATAAAAAATGCGGAGACAAAAAAACATGACAGAAATGGAGGATATAGAGCTAAAAATCGCAATTTTGAGGGCTTGCAAAAATGTGCTAGAAGCTGTCAATAAACTTGAGGAGAGAGTCACGAAAACTAATGAGACCCTCGATGCTATGATAAAGAACCAACTAGAAATTAAGCATACACGGACTGAAATAAAGAATATTATACAGACACCCAATAGCAGACCAGAGGAGCGCAAGAATCAAGTCAAAGATTTGAAATGCGAAGAAGCAAAAAACACCCAACCGGAAAAGCAAAATGAAAAAAGAATCCGAAAATACGAAGATAGTGTAAGGAGCCTCTGGGACAGCTTCAAGCGTACCAACATCAGAATAATAGGGGTGCCAGAAGATGAGAGACAGCAAGATATTGAAAACCTATTTGAAGAAATAATGGCAGAAAACTTCCCCCACCTGGTGAAAGAAATGGACTTACAGGTCCAAGAAGCGCAGAGAACCCCAAACAAAAGGAATCCAAAGAGGACCACACCAAGACACATCATAATTAAAATGCCAAGAGCAAAAGACAAAGAGAGAATCTTAAAAGCAGCAAGAGAAAGAGACTCAATTACCTACAAGGGAATACCCATACGACTGTCAGCTGATTTCTCAACAGAAACTTTGCAGGCCAGAAGGGAATGGCAAGAAATATTCAAAGTGCTGAATACCAAGAACCTACAACCAAGAATACTTTATCCAGCAAAGCTATCATTCAGAATTGAAGGTCAGATAAAGAGCTTCACAGATAAGGAAAAGCTAAAGGAGTTCATCACCACTAAACCAGTATTATACGAAATGCTGAAAGGTATCCTTTAAGAAGAGGAAGAAGAAAAAGGTAAAGATACAAATTGTGAACAACAAACATGCATCTATCAACAAGTGAATCTAAGAACCAAGTGAATAAATAATCTGATGTACAGAATGAACTGGTGATTATAATGAAAATAATAAATAAAAATAAAAATCAATGGAAAAATATCCTTGGGTGAGGATTAACATACACACAAAAAGATTATATGGATATTAAGTGGAAACGCAGGAATTTAAACCAAATTCTCAATCTCAACTCTAATGCTCACCCCCATGTATTGTTTTAGGTGGGGACTAGACTAGAATAAGTTGGACAGGTGAACACAAGTTAATTATTAGCAGGAAGGGAAAGATCCCAATGTGGAGGAATAAATAAGTCAGGACTTCATGGGAACCACGATGTGCCCTTAAACAGAATGAAATCAGTGTTTTCTGAAGACAAATTTTCATAGCTACAAGCAAGACAGATGTGAGATAAGAATGGTATTAGAGAGACTAATTAATGATTTACTGATTAGTGATACATATCATAAAAAGATATGATATGATAAGGCTAGGACCAAGATGATAACAAGAGGGAATGGAAGAGGACAGAATCTCTGAAGTTGTGACAACAGAGACAATATTGGTATTAAGTAAATAAGTAAAATAATTGATAATTAGAAAGAAGTAAAACTATCTACAGATGGTGTAGACAACTGAATGGAATCCACAAAAAGCTATTGAAATAAGTGAATTTATTAGCAAAGTTGCAGAATTTAAGATCAATATACAAAAAAACCAACTGCATAGTTACAATGAGTAATCAAAGTTGAAATTAAAAACAAAAATAGCCCATCCTGGCCAGTGTGGCTCAATTGGTTGAGTGTAGTGCAGTGTATGGAGAGGTTGCCAGTTTGATATCACATCAGGTACATGCTGTGGTTGTGAGCTCAATCCCCAGGAGGGGGCGTGCAGGAGGCAGCTGATCGATATTTCTCTCTCCCTCTCTCTTCTTCTTTCTCTCTAATCAATAAAAGCAATTTTTAAAAAAAACCAAAACCACCTTTTCTGCTTTTCAAGAATTAAAAAAACACAGAGCCCTGGCCATGTAACTCGGTTGGAGTGTCATTCAGGTTCGCCAAGGTTGTGGGTTTGATCCCCAGCCAGGGCACATACAGGAATCAACCAATGAATGTATCAATAAGAGGAACAACAAATCAATGTTTCTCTCTCCTTCCCTCTCCTCTCTCTTTCTCTCTCTCTCAAATCAGTAAATAAAAAAAAATTAAAATTACAATGGTATCAAAAACTGAAATACTTAAGAGAGAAATTTGACAAAGATAAATAAGTACTTCAAAACTTCAAACATTGCTAAGAAAAATTAATGAAGACCTAAATAAATGGTGAGATGTACTATGTTCACAAATGGGAAATTTCAATATTGCTATGTCAATACCCCCTCCCAAAAGACTCAATGTTGTCCCAATAAAAATCCCAGCATGCTTTTTATGTAGAAATTCGCAAGCTGATTTTAAAATTTATTTGGAAATGCAAAGAACCTAAAGTAGCCAAAACAACTTTGAAAAAAGAAGAGTGCAGTCGGAAGACTAACACTACCTGACTTTACATTATGGTAAATCAAAATGCGTGGTATAGGCAGTACCACAAACAGCCTGGCCAGTTTGGCTCAGTGGTTGAGCATCTACTTATGAACCATGAGGTCAGGGCACATACCCGGTTTCAGGCTTAATCCCCAGTGGGGGTGTGCAGGAGGCAACCGATAGATGATTCTCTCTTCATTATTGTTTCTATCTCTCTTTCTCCCTTGCCCTTCCTTTCTCTGGAAAACATACTAAAAAATCATTTTTTTAATTTATTTTTGTTAATCCTCACCCGAGGATATTTTTCCATTGATTTTTAAGGAAAGTGGAAGAGTGAGGGAAAGACAGAGAGAAATGAAATATCGATGTGAGAGAAACACATCAATTGGTTGCCTCCTGCATGAGCCCCGACCAGGGCCTGGGCCAGGAAGGAGCCTGCAACCAAGGTCCGTGCCCTTCACTAGAATCAAACCCAGGACCCTTTGGTCCACAGGCCGACGCTCTTATCCACTAAGCCAAACTGGCCAGGGCTAAAAAGCCATATTTTTTTAAAAAAAAAAAGAACTTTGATGCATCTATCACAACATATGCAAATGAGCTAAAAATTAACAAAAGAGCTAAATGTAAAAACAAAGCTATACAAGTCCTAAAAGAAAGCATATAAGAAAATCTTTGGCCGAAACCGGTTTGGCTCAGTGGATAGAGCGTCGGCCTGCGGACTGAAAGGTCCCAGGTTCGATTCCGGTCAAGGGCATGTACGTGGGTTGCGGGCACATCCCCAGTGGGAGATGTGCAGGAGGCAGCTGATCGATGTTTCTCGCTCATCGATGTTTCTAACTCTCTATCCCTCTCCCTTCCTCTCTGTAAGAAATCAATAAAATATATATATTAAAAAAAAAGAAAATCTTTGCAACCTTGGGTTAGACAAATATTTCTTAGCTACAACAAAAGTATAGCACAGCCCATAAAAGAAAAAATTGATAAATTGTACTTTATAAAAAGTTTTTAGCTTCTACACTTCAGAAAACATGACTAAGAAAATAAAAAGGCCCAAAGGTATGGCTCAGTGGTTGAGCGTAGACCTATGAACCAGGAGGTCTCGGTTTGATTCCCAGTCAGAGCACATACCCAGTAGCGGGCGTGCAGGAGGCAGCTGATCAATGATTCTCTATCATCATTGCTGTTTTTATCTCTCCCTCTCCCTTCCTCTCTGAAATCAATAAAAAAATATATTTAAAAAAGAAAAGAAAAAGATAAGCTACAGACTGGCAGAAAATATCTGATAAAGAACTTACACCCAGAATATATAAAGAACTCTCAAAACTCATTAAGAAAATAAACAACCCACAGGGATTGGGCCTAAACTGGCAGTTGGACATCCCCCAAGGGGTCCCAGATTGGAGAGGGTGCAGGCTGGGCTAAGGGACACCCCCACCCCCCACCCCAGTGCATGCATTTCGTGCACCGGGCCTCTAGTACTACAATAAAAAGCAATGAACTACTGATATATAAATCTTAAAATACTTATGCTGAATGAAAGCCAAAGGAAGGGAGGGAGAGAGGGGTATGGGGAAAGGAATGAACTTATTCAGCGTGAGAGGGAGGGATTATAAAGGGGTTCAGGGAAATGGTACCAAACTTAAGGGGTTTGCCACTTAGGGGTGCTCTATTAAAAAATGAGACATGGTTATCACAAGTTAGTTTCATTTACTTGGCAGCAAGTAAAGGAGACAGGAGATTCCTATCCAAAGCTCTGTCTTGGAAGGGAGCCTCAGCCAATGCTTATATACATTATTTGGTCAATTACATGTTGATTTATTTATTTACTTATTTTTGCAGTTGGCTACTTTCATCAGGTTGAGTTCCTGTCAGTTCCTCCTGTTTACAGCTGCATTTACAAAATACTACACCACATTTTAACATTTAGCAAGACATAATATTTAAAACTGTCCAGACCTTGAGACCCTTTTCCTATCTAACAGAAACTTGTAGGAGTGATTGATATGTTCATGATATCTTGATTGTGGTGATGGTTTCACAGGTATATCCATGTGAAAACTTACACTGTATACTTTAAATATATATAGTTTATTGTGTGTCCATGATACCTGAATTTCTCAAAAAGTGATAGAACAAAACAAAATATATGCAAGGGAAAAGTGATAAAGGTTTAAGAAAGAGTCAGGAAGAAGCATTGTTTGTTCGGGAGTGGGTGAGTAGATCCATGCAGTTTGAAAGAGCTGAATATGAGAAGACAGTGAACCAAACCAAACATCATCTGTAGACAGTGAGAAACATGGGCTTGAAATACAAAAAGGAATAATTCCTTGAGAAATAGCAGATGACGGAGCACAAGGCAGAGGAAGGTACCAGGTTAGCTCAATACCTCATTAATCTATAACATTATTTATGGTATATTCCCCTTGGCCTGTTGCTTTTTAAAATACAAAAGACTGCTCTCCTGGCTTATTTCACTGATAAATACATCTGAAACAAGAGATGCAGACAAAGCCCACATCTTCTCACAAGTCGCATCCAATCAAATGTGGTTCAACTTGCTTTGAAATGGTATTGCTCAAAAGAACCTATAACAACACACCTTGCAGAATTAATCTTGATAATAAGCTTTCAAGGAGATAGACAATTTAGCAGGAAATATCTGAACCTGACTTGTATTTCTAAAAAGCAAGGAGGAAGAGCTAGTCTAAAATATATCTTGTGTTATAAATGTAACAAAAATATCACGTTCTAAATAAATAGCTCAGTGAAAACAGCTAATATAGCTTACATTGCTATCTGGATCCTACCTCCTTGCTGCACTCTCCTGTAGTAAACACAAATGCCACCTTCTCAGTAAAGCCTTCCTAAGTCCCCTCTTCACTATGCTCTGATAGAATAATTACACTTGAACAACAGCATTTAGTTCCTTAAGCTATTAGAAGTACTGATCTACTCGTCACAAATCCTAAACACAGTGTTCTGTACACACCAAGTGCTGAAACAGGAAAAATAGTAGTGTGATAGCATTAGGCCAGAAGTGACAAGATCTAGAGAGGCCTACAAACCAAACCCAAGGCTCACCAGAGTTCTGGTTTCCCTTCATTAAGTGTGGTAACTGCAGATGACTGGGGCTGAGGGGTAAAGTACATAGAAGTTCACTACATTATTCTGTCAACTTTGTGCATGTTCAAAATTCTCCACAATAAATTGGTTAAAAATAATAATAAAGGGTAAGTGAAGATATGATCAAACCGTTTTTATTCTTACTTTCCTACTTTTGAACTTTTCTTTCCTTTTCCCTTTAAACTTGATCTTTGCCAGCCTTCCCCCTTTGTTGTCAACAGGTCCACTGGGTCATTAGCCATTTAACAAATGGTGGTTTGAAGGATAAAAGACAGACCTTTTGCACAGGCAGTGGAATTCCAAATGCTAGACTCTTGGCTCCACAATGTCTGATTCAGAAGAACTGCTGGGAGCTATTAGTTCAGCTCGCCCACCCAGGCATATGAAGACTCCTTCCTTTTACACCACTGCCATATGCCTCTCATTTATGCCTACACAGTTTTGTGCTTGTGTGCTTTCATTTACCGCAGGAACAGATCAGACCCAATGTGACCACATAAATTATTGGGAGGGTCCAAGGATAAGGAATACAGAATGAAGCAGTTTCAAATTGGAATTGCAACAGATGAGAATTTTCTTCTAGTGGGGCAATAATCCAACAAAAAATATATTTTCAGAATCCCCGGACACAAAATGAGGATATACATACAATAACAGTATGTGAGATGCATTCTGGCCTAAATGAGAGCATTTGCCATCTTATAAGCATATCTTATGCTTTCCCACCTTTGAGTTTTTGTCAGTATTCTCCCCTATACTTAGAACTGTGGGTCATATCTGAATCTCTATTTTCATTTTTAAAAGTTTTAAGTATTACTGATTTCTTTCTTGATCCAAAGATACTGGGAGTAATCTTATGCCTAGTTGTTTGTTTGTTTTTCTTTTTCTTAACTCACAAAGAGAACAAACTAAAGGAGAGAGAGAGATTGGAAGACCTCCTGCAGTAATGAAACTAAAATTGAAAGAGGAATGGAAGGTTACTAACAAAAAACAAAAACATGAATGTGAAAGAAATGTCATAACGTGAAAATAATGGGCCACAGGCAGTACAAATTCCCAGTGGGGAAAGGAAAAGGTTCAAATTTTCTCAGATAAGCCAACTGGTGGCACCATTAGCCCCAGGACTTGGTATTGGATCGAACAGACTGATTATGATGGTTCTTGGGCAGATAGCCTTGATTCTTGCTCAAAAGAATGGACATGTTAAGGAAGGTTATACACACAACTCTGGCAAAAAGGTGTAGAGTATATAACTTTTAAGTCATATGCCTGATTCCACACACAAGAATAGGGAACAGAAATAACTGACATTTGAGTCAAAGTTTGATAACAAAGGCCTCATCTGGGATCCTCTGACTCAGAGAAAAGGGGAAAACAGCCAAACAAACAAATCAAGCCAATAAAAAATTTGAGTGGTGATCTGCTCTTCTTTAGATCACTTTGAAAGCTATCCTTCAAGGCCTAGTTCAGATGACATTTTCCACATGCAACCTTTACTAATCATCTCCTTTATTCCATTCATATGTCCTCATCTTAAACTGTCTCACTCGGTTACTTGATTGCACAGGCCATACACCTCTGACAAGTTATCAAGTTGCTTAATATCTGGAAAACTTATGCAGAATTCGTAGCTCTCTGCCTTTCATGAAACATATGCTAAATATATTTTTTCTTTGGTTTTTGAAATTTTGACAAATCACAACATACAGAACTCAATGGTATAAAATTTAAATAACCAGAACCAAACACTAATTATAAAACATATACACATTAAATGGTGTATAATAATTTATCTAGGAGATCAAGGAGACCAATACTAAGAGAAACCAAGATGGCGGCATAGGTAAACACCGGAAATTGCTGCCTCCCACAACAAATTCAAAAATACAACTAAAAGACAAAACGGACATCATCCGGAACCACAGGAAGACTGGCTGAGTGGAAATTCTACAACTAGAAGGAAAGAGAAAAGCA
>NW_005370318.1:2175437-2176174 GCF_000412655.1 Myotis brandtii
TGGATGAGGACAGGGGGGGAGGGTAAGGGCAGAGGGTGGGGTGGGAACTGGTGGGAGGGGAGCTATGGGGGGAAAAAAGAGGAAGAACTGTAATAATCTGAACAATAAAGATTTAATTAAAAAAAAAAAGGAGACCAATACTTTTAATAAGGTTCCTGGATTTAGTAAACCTTATCGAATATACATAAAGAGAGCTAGCTTAATATGGTCCCACAAGACTGGTAAAGTAGCTGAGGATTTTAACAAAAGCAGCTTACTGTCAAATGAGTCTATAAAACTAGAGGCCTGGTGCACAAAAATTTGTGCACTGGGGGGGTCCCTCAGCCCGGCCTATGCCCTCTTGCAGTCTGGGACCCCTCAGAGTATGTCCACTTGCTGGCTTAGGCCTGCTCCCTGGGAGAACGGGCCCAAGCTGGCAGTCAGACATCCCTCTGGCAGCCCTGCAGCCCTCGGGGGATGTCCACTTACCAGCAAGGAGCACACCTAAGCTGCAGTCGGACATCCTTAGTGCTGCTGAGAAGGCGGGAGAGGCTCCTGCCACTACCGCTGTGCTGGCAGCCATCGTGGCTGAGCGCTCCCCCTGTGGGAGCGCACTGACCACCAGGGGACAGCTCCTGCATTGAGCATCTGCCCCCTGGTGGTCAGTGTGTGTCGTCATGACCAGTTATTCCTAGTTGTTCTGCTGTTAGGGTCAATTTGCATATTACCCTTTTATTATATACTAGAGGCCCGGTGCA
>NW_005370318.1:2177270-2191489 GCF_000412655.1 Myotis brandtii
TGGCCAGCCTGGGTGAGGGGCTGATGGCTGTTTTCAGGCTGGCTACACCCCCTTTAGGGTGGGGGGGGTCCCCATTGGGGTGCCTGGCCAGTCTGGGTGAGGGGCTGAGGGCCGTTTTCAGGCTGCCCAAGCCCCCTGGTGACGGAAGCTCCCAGCCTCTGCTTTTTTTCTTTTTTTATTCTGGGATTTATTTACCTTCTATAATCGAAACTTTGTAGCCTTGAATGGAGCTGAGAGCCAGCCAGGGCAGGCAGGAAGCTTGGCTTCCTCCATCGCCAGGGGCAACCCAAGCCTCCTGCTCACGCCAGCTCTGTGGCTGCCGGCCGCCATCTTGGTTGGGTTAATTTGCATATAGTCGCTCTGATTGGCTGGTTGTCGTGGCTTAAGGCATGGCAAAAACATGGTCAATTTGCATGTTTGTCTTTTATTAGTGTAGATTAGAAAACACTAGAGCCAGGCCAATGTAACTCAGCTGTTGAGCATCAAGCCAGGAACCAAGAGGCCCCTGGTTCGATTCCAGGTCAGGGCATATGCCTGGATTGTGGGCTTGATCCCCTGTCGGGGGAGTGCAGGAAATAGCGGATGGATAATGTTCCTCTCTCATCATGGATGATTCTATGTCTCTATCCCTCTCCCTTCCCCTCTCTCTAAAAAAATCAGGAAAATATATTTTAAAATAAATAAGTAAATAAAATAAAATTAGGAAATACTAGAATGATCACACACTTAGATAATGATAGGTATAGAGATCTGCTTAGACCATCATTCAAATACTTACCTGCACTCACTTGAGTATGTGGCTTCGTGGCCCAACTTTTATCCTAAATATTACAATTCAAACCAGATAAGTAAGATGTGGAACTAGAACTTTCAAGGCCTCCAATCATTAAAAAAGCAGACAGGGATAAATTTCTCTCCAAGCGGTGTTCAGAGCACAGACCTCCTCACATGAAAATATGGCTTAAAACATATACTTCCTGTATTACAATCCATTTAAAATTCTTATTTGGCATTAGTGAAAAGAGGTAAGAGTACCCACAATAATATATTAGCATCCTATAATAATAAGCTAATTTATAATTCTGAATTTGGGTTGTTGACAACTTAAAATTTATAGTTTTGCCATAAAATAAATTTATTCAAACAGATGTTTTGGTTCCGTTAAAAAGCTATATTCTGGGCAAAGAACAGAAATTTCTCCAAAGAAGATATGCAAATGGTGATAAGCACGGGAAAAGATGCTCAGCATTATCAGTCACTGGGGAAATGAAAATCAAAACCACAATGTGATAACACTTCCCACCCACTAGATAATAATAGAAAAGACAGTTATTAGCCTGGCCAGTGTGGCTCAGTGGTTGAACACTGACCCAGGAACCAGGAGGTCAATGGTTCAATTCCTGGTCAGGGCACATGTCCAGACTGTGGGCTCAATATACCAGTCGGGGGTGTGCAGGAGACAGCCAATCGATAATGTTCCTCTCCCATCTATGTTCCTTTCTATCCCTCTCCCTTCCTCTCTCTCTCTCAATAGCGATAAAAACATATTTTTTTTAAAAAGACAGATAATAACAAATAATGGGGAGGATGTGGAGAAACTGGAACCCTCATATACTGCTGCTGGGAATGTAAAGTGGTCAGCCACTTTTCCAAAGTAATCTATCAGAATTGCCATATAACTCAGCAAGTCCATTCCTAGGTATATCCCCAAGAGAACTGAAAACATATGTCCATATAAAAGCTTGTACAGAAATGTTTATAGCAGTATAGCCAGAAAGTTTAAACAAGTCAAATACCCATCAACTAATAAATGTTTAAGTAAAATGTGGTGCAGCAAAATCTTATTATTCACGGTAGTTATGTTCCATAAAGTAGCCACAAACACTGAATTAGCAAATACTAAACCATTGCTCCTGGGGGAAATATAGAGGTAGGTTCCTTCCAGCCCCTAGTCACCACATTTTCATCAATGGATCAATACATTGCCTTGTTGTGTTTCTGTTTAAAGATACCTTTCTATAATAATAAAAGTGTAATATGCTAATTAGACCGGATAGTCAGACGACCTTCCAGACGAAGCTGAGGCAAGCCGCCGTGGCTGTGAGGGCTGGCCCCCTATTACGAACTTCGTGCATCGGGCCTCTAGTCTATAATAATAATAAAAGTGTAATATGCTAATTAGACCGGACGACCTTCTGAAAAAGCCGCAGCAGCAGAGGCAGAGGCAGCCGCCACCGTGGCGGGGGCTAAGCCTCTTGCATGAATTTCATGCATCGGGCCTCTAGTTTAATATATATTGTTGGCTTATTAACAATGAACTCATGGCCAATAGCACTGTAATCCATGTCTGAACAAAGCTTATTTAACACACATATTTTCTTGTTAAGGCACATCACAGCTTTCTTGTGCTTAGGAACATTAGATGGGGCCATTCCAAACAGCAAAAGCACCCACGAAAAGCACAAAATGTGAAAAACGTGGCACTAAATAAACCATGAAAAGAACTTGAGCCCTGTCCAGGTAGCTCAGTTGGTTGGAGCATTGTCCTGTACACCAAAATGTTGTGGGTCTGATTTCCAGTTGGGGCATGTACAGGAGGCAACTGATGGCTGTTTCTCTATTTCTCTCTCCCTCTCTCCCAAATCAATGAAAGTGTGTCCTCAGGTGAGGATTAAAAACAAAAAGGACTTGAGAGCTAAAGCAAGAAGGCAGAGGAACACCTTGTTCAACTCTAGCTGGGAATGTGAGTGTTGGGTGACTGAAATTTTTCACTGCTCTGTTTATGTTCACATATGTCCACTACACATTGATTTTGGGATTACAAATAAATTTTAGCAATTAAGCAAATTTGAAAATATAATTTTTTAAAATAAGGATCAATTGTGTATCATACAATGGATATTATCAGCCATAAAAAAGAATAAGGTACTGATATATGCAACAACATGGGTCAACCTCAAAAACATTATGCTAAGTGACAGAAGTCAGTCCCAAAAGACATATTGTATCCTCCCCATTTTAAATATTGACAATTAATTCAGAAGCATTTAAATATAATGCAATTCAAGCAAAGAATATTTCTAACACTTGATACGAAATGTCCAAATCCAGAAACAGAAAGATTAGGGGCTGGGAAAAGAGAAGATGTGGAGTAATTATTAATGGGTATGGGGTTTAGTCTGGGATGATGAAATATTCTGATATAGTGTTGACAGTTGCACAACCTTGTATATTTACTAAAACTCCATTAAATAAATATACACTTTGAAAAAGTGAGGTTATGTTTACAAAAAAATTATCCACATTATTTTCTGACTTATGCACAGCAGTCATATATATGACTTTCTTTTCAAATACTATATATATATATATGCCTCATCAAATCATTACCTGGGTGTAACCTAATCAGTTCATTTCTAGCACAGCAAGTATAAAGTTAACCCTCCTTTAAGTGCACACTTCTCTCCTACTGATAAGATGTTTTTAAAGTGTGTTATGAGGCCCCTCCCACAATGGTAGGCCCCAGGATCCCCCTGGCTTGCCTGTTCACCATGGCCAACAAGGAAGCAGCCTTTGATGACACAGTAGAGAACATGTGATCAACAGAGTGAAAAATATGGAAAAAGAACACCCCTTTTCTTTATCATTTGGTGATGACCCACATGCTCTGAAGTGGCCCAGCTTAACTGCACCATGGCTTCCAGATGTAACCAGACCAGAAGGGAAAGATTTCAGCATTCATCAACTTGTCCTGGGGCAAGCACATTGGATGAACAAAACTACCTTGTGATAGCCCAGCTGGGGTGACTCAGCGGTTCAGCTTCGACCTATGAACCAGGAGGTCATGGTTCGATCTCCAGTCAGGGCACATGCCCCGGGTTGCGGGCTCGATCCCCAGTAGGGCCCATGATTCTCTCTCATCATTGGTGCTTCTGTCTCTCTCTCCTTCTCCCTTCCTCTCTGAAATCAATAAAAATAATAACTTAAAAAACAACAAAAAAACACCCACCTTGTGATAGCCAGTGTGCAGCTCCCTAACTAAAATGCTCAGTTTGATGCTTCACACTATGACAGTGAGAAAGGAGAATTTGGAAGTTTTGGCTATTAGTGAAAAAAACTGAAATAGAAACAAAGTAAATAGGGCCTGGTATATGCCGCAGAACTCTTGCATCATTGCAACAAAAACTCCATCCAGTGATGTTTTTTATTTTGACTATACAAAACAACCTTCTAGCCCTAGCCAGTTTGGCTCAGTGGACAGAGTGTCGTCAGCCTGCGGACTGAAGGGTCCCAGGTTCGATTCCAGTCAAGGGCATGTACCTTGGTTGTGGGCACATCCCCAGTAGCGGGTGTGCAGGAGGCAGCTGATTGATGTTTCTCTCTCATCGATGTTTCTAACTCTCTATCCCTCTCTTCCTCTCTGTAAAAAAAATCAATAAAATATATTTTAAAAAAAACACCAAAAACAAGCAGCCAAACTTACATCTTCTTTGTTCACTTTTGTTGTTGCTATTGTCCTCACCAGTGTCAACACCTGTGCACAGGTAAAAGTTGTGCTTAGCTGAGGAAAACTAATCAATTAGCTCTCCTAAGTCTCATCGGCTGTGTTTTCCTGAGGATATAGAATCTGTCCACCTGCTCCCACAGATGGTACAGCTGCAGTTTAAGTAAAACACCTGGCTCGTGTACATCCATTCCATGAAACTTGCTAGAACAATGCTAGCTACAAATCAGGCAAGCCCAAGTCAGCATTTTCATTTTTTTGCCCAGAGTAAAATCAACATCATTTTTAACGATTGGATGCTAAAATATGCCTTTAATTCCCAATAGGACAATGTCAAAGAAGTTAAAATAATAGCCCAAGCCTGTTTCTCAGTGGTTAGAGTGTCAGCCCAAGGACTCAAAGATCTCGAGTTAGATTCTGATCAAGGGCACATACCTTGGTTGCAGGCTTGATCCCTGGGCCCCAGACCCTGGTTGGGGCTCATGAAGGAGGCAACCAATTGATGTGTCTCTCTCACATCAATGTTTCTGTCTCTCCCCCTCCATTCCACTCTCTCTAAAAAATTAATGGGGAAAAATATCCTCGAGTGAGAATTAACAACAGTAAAAAAAGTTACAAAAATGTAAAAAAATTGTTATAGCTATAGCCCTGGGTAGGTGGCTCAGTTGATCAAAAGATTGCAGGTTTGATCTCCAGCTGGGTGGGTACAGGAGGCAACTGATTGATACTTCTCTCTCACATCCACATCCATGTCTCTCTCTCTCTCTCAAATAAATAACCAATTAAAAAACATATCCCTGGGTGAGGATTAAAAAAAAAAAGAAGTATTATAAATAGTGGGAATCCTAGGTTACAAATATGACTGTCATAACCACTTCCTAAACTACTTAATTTAGAACATTTATAGGAAGACTAGAGACCCGGTGCACAGATTTGTACCCTGGTGGGGTCCCTCGGCCTGGCCTGCTCCCTCTCGCAATCCGGGATCCTTTCTGGGACCCTTGGGGGATGTCGGACTGCTGGTTTCGGCCCAATCCCTGCAGGCCAGGCCAAGGGACCCCAGTGGTGCATGAATCCATGCACAGGACCTCTAGTATGCATTTAAGATCTTTGGTTAATCTCTTCCTGCCCTCCCCCCTCCCCCATTTCACCATTCCCTCTGAGATTCATCTATCTGTTCCATGTTTCCATGCCTGTGCGTTGAGCGTCTGCCCCCTAGTGGTCAGAGCATGCATAGCTACTGGTCAAATGGTCGCTTAGGCTTTTATATCCTACTAGAGGCCCAGTACATAAAATTCATGCACGGGGGGTTGAGGGGATCCCTCAGCCCGGCCTGCACCCTCTCACAATCTGGGATCCCTCTTGCAATCTGGGACCACTGGCTCCTAACCGCTGGCCTGCCTGCCTGCCTCATCGCTACTAACCACTCGCCTGTCTGCCTGCTCACCCCTAACCACTCTGCCTGCCTGTTTGCCCCTAACCGCTTGCTTGTTTGCTTGCCTGATGGCCCCTAACCGCTCTGCCTGCCTGCCTGATCACCCCTAACCGCCTCTGCCTGCCTGCCTGATAGCCCCTAACTGCTCACCTGCCTGCCTGCCTGCTCAGTGCGCATCACAGCGACTGGTCATTCTGGTCATTCCACCTTAATGGTCACTTAGGCTTTTATTATATAGACTAGAGGCCCAGTACATGAAATAGTGCATGGGTGGAGTCCCTAGGCCTGGCCAGCGAACAGGGCCTATTGGGGCCAGGCCAATCAGGGCTGGGCTGGAGAGGAGGCACGGGTCACAGAAGGAATGGACACCGGATGCTGACGTCACCATCGTCAGTGCCCAGCCACCACGTGCTTCCCCACTTCCCCCGCTCCTCCTTCCCTCGCCGCCACACATTAGAAAACTTGATGGAAATGCAGATTCCTGGGCCCTCTCCCAACCTCCAGAATTTAAACCTCTGGGAGGTGAAATCCTAAACACTGCATTTAACAAGCTTTCCGGATGCTTCGATGCACACCAAAATATACGCTGAATACAGTTATTTTTCACTCCTTAACCACTATTTTAATATCAGCCTACATTTGCCAGTTACTTGACATTAATTCACCTTCATACTCTGGAATTCTGAGACACATACAATCACTTCCTGTTTGGTCTGTCCTGTCTTCAGAAAGAGCCTACCTACTTCATTATCTTCCCAATATGAATTCCTAGTCCACTCTCTCCTCCAGAACAGGTTTTGTGTAAATGTTGAACTTATCCCACAATAGCAATTCAGTTTCTTTTTCCTTCTGAGGAAAGTATTAACAGCATGGATATTTGGTGGTTACATCATTAAAAGTTATATTAAAAGCAAAATGCATTATCTATCATATGTATTAGTTTACAGTGGTGGAAATAATCACCAAAATAGCTGGCGTAAAAAAAAAAAATCTGGAGAGTTTGATCCACCTGAAGCTCTATGGCATCAATAGTGGAAAATACCTATTTTAATTTCCAGGACAGTTTGGTCTAGTTACAGGTTCATTAATTCCTATCAGACAGATGGGAAAACATCATCTCCTACAACCACAGGTAATAGGTACATCACATGTTCCAAAATGGACGACTTTGCACTTTCTGAAAAAGGAAAAAGGACTTGAAATAGTGCTTGGCAGCTCCATGAAGCAGTCAATCATATATCTGTCTTTTTACAGAGCATTTGGGAAGTTCTCTGAAAGGTGTGATCATTTTAAAGGGCTCTCACTACTAACATTGAACAAATCAATACTGAATGTTGCTGTCGTTCATAAAATCTGTCCCAAGGTACTTAAAACAACAGAAGAGATAAATGCCTTTGCTCTTGTTTAAAGCAAAGATCTGACAGAACAATTTGGTGGACTTCCCATCTGACTGAAAATTATAAAGACTGCACAAAATTATGCACAGTATGATTTCGTTTATGAAAAACACTATACATTTGTGTATTACAGGTAAGTGTAAAGGCATCCAAAAGTCTGAAAATATACAAACTTTCAGTAATGACATAAAAGGGATTTTTTACTTTTTACTCTATTTGCTGCAATTTTTATATGAATGTCTTATATTACTTTTGTAAAAGATATTTTTCAATAAAAATTACAGCATCAAAGCAGGATACTCTACAATAAATTACAATTCGTTTAGTATAACTGAGAAATAGAACGTGATAGTGCTGTGGAGTTAGAACCTGGGTTCAGAGCTTGTCTCTACTACTATCCATAGAGACATGTCCTCCATGAGTCAATTAATCACCCATGCAATGCAGTCTGTTCCCTCAACTATAAAGTGAAGATGGTAATAGTATTCAATTCACAGGATATTGTAAGCAGTGAATAAAATAATATATGTGAAATCCCCATGTAAACTATTTTTTTCAAATTACGTATTACATATATACTTTAAAATACAATGTGAAACACTATAGAGCTAAAGCTTTCTTCAGCTTCCTAAGTCATTACAGCAATGATCATTTTACACAAAATAACAATAATAGAAATGACTAGAATTAATACAAAGTCTAGTAAATTTCAGTAATGAATCATTCAAAGAACCCAGGAACTTTTTTTGTTGTTGTTGTTAATCCTCACCCAAGGTTATTTGTTCCACTGATTTTGTTTTTGGAGAGCGTGGAAAAGAGGGAGTGGGAAGGGAGAGAGAGACACAAACACATCAATGTGAGAGAAACACATTGACTGGTTGCTTCCTGCATGCACCCTGGGACAGGGATTAACCTGCAACCCAGGTATGTGCCCTTGACCAGGAATCCAACCCGACACTCTAACCACTGAGCAACATGGGCCAGGGCCCACGAACTTTCTCAATAAATAAATTCCTGATATTTTACTTCCTTGTCAAATAGCTCTCACAAAAACAAAAGTGTGCACAATTTAAATTCTAAATAATGAGCTTTAAAAGTGTTCAAATGACAAAGAGAATTTATCTGTTCCCTCTGTATCACTCCAAAGGCCATGTTAGGCCCAACCTCTATTTTCACTCATTATGTCATTTATACAGGGTAGGCAACGTAGGCTTACAGTTGTGAATACTTGGAAACACAGAGTTTATTCTTGTATTGTTATTTATTGTATTGATTTCCATACGAACAACTGTAAACCAATTTTTCCACTCTGTATCCTATTGCCTACTCAACATCTCTAATTGGATATGTAACAGATATCATATAGTCCCATATCAAATTCCTGGTTCCCACCCCTGGCCCAAACCTACATGGGGCCTTCACCCTCTCCCCAGTCTTTCTCAAACCAGTAAATTAGCAACTTAAGCCAATAAACTTAGAGTCATCCTTGACACACAACCCCCATATCCAATCCACTTGGGCAAATCCTATCAACTCTACCTTTAAAATAGCTTGATTCCATCTATTTCTCCTAACCTCCACCATTAACATTCTGATCTAAAGCACTAACCTCCCACTCTTGGCCTACAGCAATAATTTCTTAATTCACTTGCTTCCATCTTTGTCCCACTAGAGTGTTTTCTCCAAGAATGGAATGATCTCTTTAAAAGGTAAAGGAGCCGAAACCGGCTTGGCTCAGTGGATAGAGCGTTGGCCTGCGGACTGAAAGGTTCCGGGTTCGATTCTGGTCAAAGGCATGTACCTGGGTTGCGGGCACATCCCCAGTAGGAGATGTGCAGGAGGCAGCTGGTCGATGTTTCTCTCTCATCGATGTTTCTAACTCTCTATCTCTCTCCCTTCCTCTCTGTAAAAAATCAATAAAATATATTTTAAAAAAATAAATAAAATAAATTTAAAAAATTAATAAATAAAAGGTAAAGGAGATCATGTCACTCTGCTCAAAAGCCTCCAATGGCTTCCCATCTCATTTAGAAAATCCCAAATCCTTTCCTTGACTCTTAAGGTCCTATATGTTCGGGCCCCTACTTACCTGCCTCAGATCAGCTTCTACCACTATTGCCCTTGCTCAATGTGCTCTAGATATACTAGCCTCCTTGCTGTTTTGTGAACATATCAAGCATGCTTTGACCCTTTGCCTGGACTGTTCTTCTTCCATATATCCACATGGCTAGCTTACTTCTTTCACGTCTTTGCACAAATGTTACTTGATCAGTCTTTTTTATATATATATTTTTTTATTGATTTCAGAGAGGAAAGGAGAGGGAGAGAGATAGAAACATCAATGATGAGAGAAAAACCTTGATTGATTGCCTCCTGCAAGCCCCCTACAGGGGATTGAGCCTGCAACCTGGGCATATGCACTTGACTGGAATCAAACCCAGGACCCTTCAGTCCTCAGGCCAACACTCTATCCACTGAACCAAACCAGCCAGGGCTTGATCAGTCTTTTTTAACTACTGTATCTAATATTACTCCCCATCACCCTCCTCTCTATATACAACATACCTTAAAACTTTATCACCACCTGAATATTAAAATGTGTGTATAAAATATATTTTTCATCACATTAAATTTCAAGATCTGTGAGAGGGCTGTGTTTGGTTTACTACTGCCTTGTACAAAGTAGAAACTCAGCAAAATGTTAAGACTCCTGATACAAGTATAAACTAGTACGAAAACTCAAGCAGCTATCTATTAAAGCTAGATATATGCACATTGAATGAACCTCCAATTCCACTCCTAGATATATACTCAAAGACACAGAAGAATGTTCTTTGCAGCATTATTCCTAATAGCCAAAAACTGGAAACAATCAAGACATCCATCAACAATAGAACAGATAAATTGTGGTATAGAGGAATGTTATTATGGTATAGAGGAATGGTGGTATAGAGGAATTGTTTTATAGAGGAATTCTATATAGCAATGAGAATGAACTACTGACAGCACATGTGTCATTACTGTTGAGCAAAACATCCTATATAATAAAAGCTTAGGTGGCGTTGTGCATTGCGCGACGCTGTAACAGATGGCCACCACAAGATGGCCGGCAGGGGAGGGCAGTTGTGGGTGATCAGGCCGGCAGGGGAGGGCAGTTGGGGGCGAACAGGCCAGCAGGGGAAGGCAGTTGGGGGCGATCGGGCCAGCAGGGGAGCAGTTAGGCATCAATCAGGCTGGCAGGGGAGCGGTTAGGGGCAATTAGGCAGGCAGGCAAGTGAGCGGTTAGGAGCCAGCAGTCCCGGATTGTGAGAGGGATGTCCGATCCCTATGGGATCGGGCCTAAACCGGCAGTCGGACATCCCCCAAGGGGTCCCAGATTGGAGAGGGTGAAGGCCAGGTTGAGGGACACCCCCTTCCCCCGGGCCTCTAGTGTCAGATATAAAAGAATACACAGTATATGATTCTATATAACTTCTTTTTTTTTAAGCCAAAACTAATGTACGGTGATCGAAGTCAGCATACTGGTTATCCTGGGGGAGAAGGAGGGATAGTAACTGGCAGGAGAGAAGTGGGCTTCTGAAGTAGTTGCTGTTAATGTTCTATTTTTTTTTTTTTTTTTAGAAAACTCATTGAGCTATACATTTATGATTTATGCATTTTTGTTTAATAAAGGTTTGGATAGAAAAAAATTATAAGAAAAAAGAAACACTGTCAAGCTGTATTCCAAACAGCTATTACAGCTAATATCTTCATTTTTCTTTCATAAAATCCTTCTATGATTAGCCATAAGTAAAAAATTTTTCATTTAAAATATAATTCAATATTTGATAAGCTTCTAGAAAAATATATATATTATTCAAGATTAAGTAATTGGCCTGGCCAGCATGGCTCAATGGTTGAGTGTTGACCTATGAACCAAGAGGTCCCGGTTTGATTCCCAGTTGGGGCACATGCCCAGGCTGCGGGCTCGATCTCCAGGAAGCAGGTGATCAATGATTTTCTCTCATCATTGATGTGTGTGTGTGTCTGTCTGTCTCTTTCTCTCCCACTTCATCTGTGAAATCAATAATAAAAAAAAAAAAAGATTAAGTAATTGGCTAAAGCCTCATCTTTAGCCACCTATAAACTAGAATCCAAGTGTTGACAAAGCCAATTCAAAGATCCTTTCTCAATATGACATACTGTCTACCTAGATACAAGGAATTTTTTAAATAAGAAAAATTGATTCATCTGTTACTAACAGATCTTTCCCCCAAAATTTCTTGTTTTAAATGTCATCATTCAGGGTAAATTTAATAAAACAAGAAGCCCTGTTTTCCCCTTAATCTGTGGGACTGCTATCAGTTCTAATATTGAATTGACATAGATTGTTCGCCTATCTACCTGTTTTCCCAGTAATCGAGAAGGTTCACATGTAGACAGAATTGATCTGGCAAATGAATAAACATACAGAGAGATCCTTCCCTTAAAACAAGTTTAAAACCATCATACAGCCCGGCTGGCATGGCTCAGTGGTTGAGCATCAACCTATGGGCCAGGAGATCAGAGTTTGATTCCTGCTCAGGGCATGTGCCTGGGTTGTGGGCTCGATACCCAGTGTGGGGCGTGCAGGAGGCAGCTGATCAATGATTCTCTCTCATCATTGATGTTTCTGTCTCTCCCTCTCCCTTCCTCTCTGAAATCAATAAAAATATATTCTGAAAAAAAAAACAACACAAAAAATAAAAATAAAAATAAAATAAAAAAAATAAAAATATATTCTGGGGGGAAAAATCAGCCTGCTATATATTGGTCAAACATTTAATTAACTCATCCCTAATGCCTTGGCATGGCCAGACCAAATGACTTCTCAGGCCTTATATGGTCCTCAGGCTGGACGTTCCCCTACCCCTGCTTTATGTGATAGCAAAATTCCGTCTCAACTCTTCCTTCGTGCTAGAAGATAAAGAAATGTAACCCTACAGTATCACTAGATACAAAGTGAGAGCAGAAGGGAAAGGATAGGAATTCGTTCAAACAGTGGCTTTTAAATGGGGAACGCATGATAGAAAATCACCTGGTAGGCTATTTCAGAAAATATACCAGGCATCCTCCCTCAGAATATACCATAATATGTGTGTCACATTGATATTCTAATAAATTCCCGGAGTAATTCTGACTCTCACCCCAGAGGAAAAGCAGTTTTCTAGTTGCCTACAACCAGAGGCTTAAAACAATGGAAAGCTTACTAAGAGATTATATAGTTAGGGCAGTGGTCGGCAAACTGCGGCTTTGGCCCCTTGAGTGTGGCCACAAAGTTTCAATCGCACTGTACGTGCACGCCCGCACGTGGTATTTTGTGGAAGAGCCACACTCAAGGGGCCGCAGTTTGCCGACCACTGAGTTAGGGGATCTGTTTAATGAAACAATCAGTTAAATTGCTGTACATTTCACTTACGCTTCTTCAAAACTTCGAGGGAGAAAAAAATTTTGTGAGGAAGGTTAGCAATAACTAGAATTTCTGAAATTTTGAGTTATAATATTCTTCTACTTCCTTGATTCTGAGTTAAGTCACTCACTAACACACTCATAGCCCCAGTGAGTGGATTAGACTTCAGCATTTCATGCCAAGGGCAATTCATCACATCAGAAGCACCATATGTAATACAAATGTCGAAACAAGGCAATTTTGCCAGCCAGGCTTTTTATAGCTTGTAATACAGTTAAGTTTACAGTACCAGGCAAAATGTCACCATTGGTGTCAATAGGTGACTCCACAATGCATCTAACCATAGGGATAAATTCTTTAGCCTAACATTCAAAGTTTCCCACAGCTCTGCCTTTATGAATCCATTCCAAGACAGCAAGAGGGATTCCCCCCAACCCCCTGTCTTATCTGAGAGTGATCCATTCCAAGACAGCTCCCCGCATGGATTCCTGAAACCGTGGATAGTACTAAACCATATGTATACTATGTTTTTTCCTATACCTACATACCTATGATAAAGTTTAATTTATATATTAGGCACAGTAAGAGATTAATAATAACTAACCATATAATAGAACAACTGATATAATATCTTGCAATAAGAGTTATGTGAATGTGGTCTCTCTTTTTAAAGTATTTTATTGTACTGAACTCATCTGGTAGGCTGAGTTGTTATGATGATGTGAGATAATACAATGCCTACAAGATAAGATGAAGTGAGGTAAATGACATAGGCATTGTGGTTAGGCATTGTAGCCTAGCATTCGGCCACTATAAGGGTTACTGAACGCAAGTACTGAGATACCGGGGAGAAACCAAGATGGCGGCATAGGTAAACACTGGAAATCGCTGCCTCCCACAACAACTTCAAAAACACAACTAAAAGACAAAACGGACATCATCCAGAACTACAGGAAGGCTGGCTGAGTGGAAATTCTACAACTAGAAGGAAAGAGAAAAGCACACTGAGATTCAGAGGAGCTGCAGAAGTAAAGTGCAGAGGTACGGAGGCGGACGTGACATGGGCTGGCAACTGAGGACGCGGCTGTCTTTTTGAATCGGGAGGGAGTCACAAGCCCCCAAGTGCTCTGAACTCCAGTTCCGGGAAGTCTTTGGGGATCCAGACTCATACGGGGAGAAACTGGTACGGAGGCGGTGACATGGGCTGGCAACTGAGGACGCGGCTGTCTTTTTGAATCGGGAGGGAGTCACAAGCCCCCAAGTGCTCTGAACTCCTCCACCGGGAAGTCTTTGGGGATCCAGACTCATACGGGGAGAAACTGGACTGTCTGGCAGCGGGCAGAACTCAGAACTCGAGGGTGGCTTTCTCTCAGAGGTGCTTGAAGCGATTACCGGGACACTGAGACACGGGGCCTCTTAGGGCAGGGCTGAGGATCAGCCATAGCTGCTTGCTCC
>NW_005370318.1:2193075-2201359 GCF_000412655.1 Myotis brandtii
GTGAATCTAAAAATCAAGTGAATAAAAAATCTGATGAACAGAGTAAACTGGTGAATATAATAGAACCAAGGGCATGGAAAGGGAGTGGACTGACATTCTTGGAGGGAAAGGGGTGTGGGGGTGCAGGAAGAGACTGGACAAAAATTGTCCACCTATGGATGAGGACAGTGGGAGGGGTAAGGGCAGAGGGTGGGGTGGAACTGGGTTTACGAGAGCTATGGGGGGGAAAAAGAGGAACAACTGTAATAATCTGAACAATAAAGATTTAATTTTAAAAAAATAAATAAGTAAAATTGCCATGCGGTTTGCTACAAAAAAACAAACAAACAAACAAAAACAAGTACTGAGATACCTCAACAGCTAATCTGATAACTTAGAGGGCTATTAAGTGACTAAAGGGCAGGTAGTGTATACAACATGGATATGCTAGACAAAGGGATGATTCACAATGGGTGGACCGAGCAGGACAGTGCAAGATTTCACACTACTCAGAATGGCATGAAATGTAAAACTAATGAATTGATTATTTTTGGAATTTTCCATTTAATATATTTAGACAACAGTTGCCCGTGAGAAATTAAAATCACAAAACACCAAACCTTGAACTAAGAGGGACTACTGTACTGTTTTACTCACTAAATATATCCTGCCCCTTCCAGTCTGGATGCCTTGGCTTATTCCAAGAGTCAGCAACTAACGCCATCCCCTCCTCACCACTTACTCCCCCCATGCAAACCCAGTTAAACGCCTGTTTCAATTAAGAACTGTGGTTAACAGTTTTTACATTTTAAAAAAATATATTTTATTGATTTTTTACAGAGTGGAAGGGAGAGGGATAGAGAGTTAGAAACATCGATGAGAGAGAAACATCTATCAGCTGCCTCCTGCACACCTCCTACTAGGGATGTGCCCGAAACCAAGGTACATGCCCTTGACCGGAATCGAACCTGGGACCCTTCAGTCCGCAGGCCAATGCTCTGTCCACTGAGCCAAACCAGTAAGGGCAGTTTTTACATTTTTGAAGGGTTGAAGGGGAAAAAACAAAAGAGAATACATGATAGACTATATGCATTCCAAAAAGCCTAAAATATTTACCCTTCATAGAAAAAGTTTGCCCACTCTAGTTTATTCCATTATCATATCAGAACCCAAAAATTATTTCCTTTATCCCATTTCTGCATAAGCACCAATCTGAGATCTAACCATCCATCAAAATGCAACTGATTATTCAATGAAGCCTTTCTTACTAATTTCGATGAGATATGCTCTTTCTCTTAAATTTATCTCTATCTTCCTTAGCACACTGTATCCCTTTTAGTCACAAGGGATAGTTTCCAAACCCAAAATTGAGACTCATGGTCTGACAAGACTACTACATTAATCTAATTATTTTACTGCTTCCAGTCTTGCCCCTTCAAATCCATCTTCATGGGTCATCAAGTGCTCTACTTAGTATATAATCTTAAATATGTTATTCCCTCATTCTTTCTTTTGCTCTCATTAGTTAAGGAATAAAATCCAGCATAAAAACCTGGCCCCTACCCTGACTGGTTTGGCTCAGTGGATAGAGCATCAGCCTGCGGACTGAAAGGTCCCAGATTCGATTCCGGTCAAGGGCATGTACCTTGCTTGCGGGCCCATCTCCAGTGGGGGATGTGCAGGAGGCAGCTGATGGATGTTTCTCTCTCATCGATGTTTCTAACTCTCTATCTCTCTCCCTTCTTCTCTGTAAAAAATCAATTAAAAAAACAAAAAACAAAAACCTGGCCCCTGCCTGCTCCTCTAGTCTCAGCTCCTGCCATTCCTTACCTAGTACCTTATACTCCAATAACATAATACTTTTAGTCCCCTGCAAACCTGGTCCAGTCTTAACTTCCCCCATTCTCCAACTTGCCTTACATGCTTTGCTGGTAGAAGTACAAAAACTGATACCATCTCGAGAGTATTTTGGCAAAATCTATCAAAATTACATGATAGTACTCTTTGCCTCAGCGCTTTTACTTCTAGGAATGTATTCTACAGTTTTATGAAGTAACATATTTTTACAAAATTATGCAACATTGTAACAGCCAAAATTGGCATGAAAATGTCCATCAGCAGTGGACTATAGAAAAAAAATACTGTGCAACCATACAGTGATATACTAGTACAATGTAAAATGAGGAAGTTTTTATCTATGATATTATATGGCCTACAAGAATATATCTGAAAAGAGGACACAGAAGAAACTGATAATGCTAGTTGCCTCCAAGGAGGGGAAGAGTGACTGGAGCACAGAGGTGAGGGAACCTGTTATTTTACCTTTTAAATGTTGAATTATGTAAATCCATTGTCAGTCCAAAAATTAATTTTTAAAAATTTGTTGAAAGGAAGAAACAGATTTGGATCAAGACAGGTATCATTTCTCTAAAAAGTCTTTTTTGAAACACAGCCACACATGCATGCCCACAAATTAGGTCAAATGGCTATCTGGAGTGGTTCTTATCATGCTATTATCACTGCTTACCATTTAGTACTGAAATTCAATCAGTCTGTCTCTCTCCACTACTGGACTACATCTAAACTTCTCCAGGGCCTTAGACTCTCTTTATTTCCCTCAGCATCTGGGACTAAGGGCTCAAAAAATATTTGTAAAAGTAAATGAGTATTTGAAGTCAAGAGTATCTTAGAAAATCAATTATCTTGAGTCACTGTAATGATAATTTCTTATAGTCTACCTTCTAGTACAGGGGTGGGCAACTTTTTGACTCGAGGGCCACAATGGGTTCTTAAACTGGACCGGAGGGCTGGAACAAAAGCATGGATGGAGTGTTTGTGTGAACTAATATAAATTCAAAGTAAACATCATTACATAAAAGGGTACAGTCTTTTTTTTTTTTTTAGTTTTATTCATTTCAAACGGGCCGAATCCGGCCCGCGGGCCGTAGTTTGCCCACGGCTGTTCTAGTATAATCAGCTGCTTGTCTGTCTTTCCAGGAGAATACAAATATTAGGCCCCTCACATAAATGATTTATTGAATTCAACTACCATAGTAAAAAAAGCTAAGAGGCTGATATGGCAAATGAATTAAAATAATACTGCAAAAAAAAAAGGGGGGCATTCACATAAAGATGATCAGGAATTGATTTTAGGATTTCGAATCACTATTTAATAATTATGGTTTTTATGGAAACTCTCCTCATTTACCACATCATTCCTCAGACTTCAACAGCCACTAAATCAGCATGTACTATTTAGAGACCTTAAGAAAACTCACAGCAAGCAAAGTGTTGATGCCCACAGCTGCAGGTAGGTGCTCAGGGGCTCTGAGTCATGTTTGGCATCCTAGCTCCTTCCTAAGAAATCCTCTGCCTCATGGATTGAAGGAATCTCTGCTTCCCAATACAACTGGCCCCCAAAGCATTAATTAAACCCAGTTGTCAAGGCTTTCATTAGAAGAGCAACTGACAAAGTGTTAGGACACAGAAGGAAAGATAAATTGGAACACCTTTGAGAACTAGGACTAAAGCTTACCCACCTTACCAGCCCCAAGGCACTTAGCACAGTCTCTGCATCTAACAGCAGCACAATACAGTTGTTAAAGGAATGATTTCATTTAGACTAGGCAGGGGATTTTTACTTTACCTGTATTGCTTAAGTTTTAAAAACATACAGGGGTGAGGCAAAAGTACAGTTGTTCATATGAAAAATACAATAAATAATAATACAAAAACAGTGTTTCGTGTACTCACAACAGTTGTTCATATGAAAAATACAATCTATATATATATATAAAAGGCTAAGCGACCGGCCAACCGGCCAGTAGGTATGATGTGCACTGACCACCAGGGGGCCAATGCTCAACACAGGAGCTGTAGAGCAACAGCAACTTTGCAGAGTGCCCTCTTGCACTCCAGGACCCCTAGGGGGATGTCAGACTGCCAGTTTCAGCCTGATCCCTGCAGGCCAGGCCAAAGGACCCCACCTTCCAGAGAGACCCCGCTCACTCTGCAGATGCCCTTCGAACCCCGGTGCCACCCCAGGTGCGGCCGGCTGGGGAGGGACCACGGAAGATTGGCTCCAGGGCGTGTCCAGCCCAGTCTCGCCCTGCTGGCCACCTTCTAATTAATTTCCTTTCCATGTGCATGAATCCATGCACCGGGCCTCTAGTAAATAATACAAGAATGTTTCATGTACTCACAACTGTAAACCTACTTTTGCCCCACCCTGCATATAAATAAAGTTAATCAAATGCTCTGCAGAATAATTTGTAAGAAATGACAAAAACAGAAAATCATACTATGACTATCATAATAATTAACTCATGAAAATATCTTTAATATATGCTAAAATTAGTGGATAAAAATTGGAGGGAAACAAGATATTTATATGGGCTCAGCATCCCCCCACAAAATTTTTACTAATTAAAAAGTTAAAAATAATAACCCTATAATGGAGAAATCTGGCAGACATCACCTTAAACCAGCTCTTTTTCAACCTTTTTCATCTCATGGCACATATAAACTAATTACTCAAATTTTGCAGCACACCAAAAAAAAGGTATAATTTTGATTCATTCGCACTGGATGGCTATTGTTGTGTTGGCTGTTGTCATTTTTCCATTTGACAATCTATGGCAGTGGTTCTCAACCTTCTGGCCCTTTAAATACAGTTCCTCATGTTGTGACTCAACCATAAAATTATTTTCGTTGCTACTTCATAACTGTAATGTTGCTACTGTTATGAATTGTAATGTAAATATCTGGTATGCAGGATGGGCTTAGGTGACCCTGTGAAAGAGTCGTTCGACCGCCAAAGGGGTCGAAACCCACAGGTTGAGAACCGCTGATCTATGGGAAAGAGGTGAGTGCCTCTGGCTAAACAGTCAGGTACTGTATGTTTTAAAAATTCTTACAGCACACCAATGTGCCTCTTGGGGCACACCAACTGAAAATAGCTGCATTAAACAAGTGATCAACATTAACATCAGTACTGAACAAATGGACACCATGGGCCTCCTGATATGAAGCACAGAACAATACATCACTTTGTGATATTCCTTCCAAAATGTATAATGTTAATCTACTCATAAATAAGACAAATTCAAAAAATTTTTTTCAAAAAAAAAAGAAGACAAATTCAAATTGAGGGGCATTTTACAAAATAAATGACCTATACCAGTGGTCGGCAAACTGCGGCTTGCGAGCCACATTCAGCTCTTTGGCCCCTTGAGTGTGGCCATGAAGTTTCAATCGCACTGTACGTGCTCGCCCGCACGTGGTATTTTGTGGAAGAGCCACACTCAAGGGGCCGCAGTTTGCTGACCACTGACCTATACCATTCAAAAAAGTGAAGGTTATGAAAGATAATACTGAACTATATTCTCCCAAAGTGAAGGAGACTAGAGATAGGACAATTAAATACAATGTGTTCCTGGACTGGCCACTAGACAAGAAAAAAATATTTTCCTATAAAACAATTATTGGAACAAATGGCTAAACTTGAGTAAGGTTTGGATATTAGAAATATTGTATCAAAGCTGTATTTCCTAATTTTGATAAGTATATTTTAAGTACATAAGAGAATGTTCTAGTTTATTGGAAATAAACACTATGTTATTTAGAGTAAAGAGGTAGCACATCTGTAACTTACTCAACAATATTTTAGAAAAATAATATCCTATATAATAAAAGGGTAATATGCAAATTGACCCTAAAGGCGGAACGACCAGAGCGACTGATTGACCAGTCACTATGAGGTGCATTGACCACCTCTTGGGTCCCTTCCCCTGGCCGGCAGGCTCCCATTGCCCACTGGCAAACGGGGAACCGAGGGTGGTGGCGGTGGGGGTGGGGCCGGCGAGCGGACAGAATGGCCGATCTCTTGGTCCCTCCCCCCGGCTTGCAGGCTCCGATTGCCCGATGGCGAACAAGGAACTGGAGGTGGGTGGCGGGGGACGCGGGCAACACCAGGCCAAGGCCCCCACCCCACACACAGAGGGCAACCCGTGGTGGGGTGGGGCTGGTGAGCAGGCAGAACGGCCAACCTCTTGGTCTCTCCTCCCAGCCAGCAGGCTCCGATAGCCCGATGGCAAACGGGGAATCAGGGGTGGGGGGCAGGGGGGGGGCAGGGCCGGCTGCTGGCAGTGGGGGAAGATGGCCCTGATCGCAAGCTAGGCCTAGGGACCATACTTGTGCACGATTTTCATGCCCTGGGCCTCTAGTACTTATATAAAGAGAAAAAGAATATAAAACCCTGGCCAGGTAGCTCAGTTGGATACTCCTGATAAGCCAAGGTTGTGGGTTTGATCCCCGGTCATGGTACATACAAGAATCAACCAATGAAACAACAAATCAATGTTTCTCTTTCTCCCTCCCCCTCTCTCCCGCTCTCTCTCTCTCTCTCTCTCTCTCTCTCTCTCTCTCTCTCTCATCAATCAATAAAAATTTTTAAGAAGAATATATAAAATATAGTAAAATGTTGACATTTGGGAACTCAAAGAGAATGGCATACAAGAATTTTAACACTACTCTTGCAACTTTTTCTTAAGTTTGAAATGTCAAAATACAAAGTTTAAAGAAAAAGGAGTATAAAAAGTATTTTTTATACTGCGGATCACAATCCTAGCATATATTTGTTTTCCTAAAGCAGCTTATGGTACTTGGTAATATATTTAAGAAGAGATAAGAGTATAGTTTAAACTACTTGGCCAGACCAACCCACCAAGGGAAGATTAAAGGGGAGCTTATGAGAACTAGAGCTGCTGAGCTCTAAGCAGCTCTGGACTGCTGGAGGAGAATGAATGCCAGAGGAATAGTTGCCTCTTCCCCTACTTCTCCATTACCTCTCAGAACTTCCCTCTCCTAAACCATGTCTACCTTTAATCTCAGTCATAAAGAGGACTTGCTTTCTGCCTGCATCCGCCTCTTGGCTCCACTTTTCCAGAGGAAAACAAAATGAAAGACAACCACTTTCTTAATATTAAGGTCAACAAAACAAAACAAAACAAAAAAACCTGGCATATTTTTGGTGGAGGAAAATGTCTGTAGTATTTTAGCTTTTATTGAGAGGGTTGGGAGGAAAAGGTAGTGTAAGGGGACAGTAAACTAGCTAAAAACTACTATGTAAATTAGAGGAAATGGCATGATTAGTGTAGCTCTAGGGATATAAGGTAAAAAATACATCTGTGCTGTTGGAAAGACTTCGCATGTGGCTCCAAAAAATTAAAAGCAGGCAGGATGTCTGCATGGAGATGGCTAAGTTAACAAAAGAATAAGGGAAACATTTGTAAGAGAGGAAAAGGTCAAAGTAGTGTGTCAAGGGAGCTATGCAATGCCTGGTATTAACATTTCACTTGAGCTGCTGGAGAAGTCAGATTACATATTTGTCACCATCAGCTAATTTAATTGCAAAATCTAGCCAACTCCAAAGCTATAAATTCAGACAAAAAGATAGCTAGCCCTGGGTTAGTCTAAATTTTACTTTGATTTCTGCATTTAATTAAAGCAATACAAAATAGAGGGGTAGAATCAAATTTGAAGAGCCACAAAGTGAAAGGTTCACTGCATAGTCCATATACTATACTTGATGATCCATATTTGACAGTTCCTCACAAGGCCAAGCAAAATTAGCATGGACATTTCCTAGGCTTTCGATGTTTATTGCCATCATCTATCTGCTTCACTGCTAAGATCAGTAAATATACAGGATGCATTAGTAAAGGCTCTGAAGAGTTTCTACCTTTTTTTTTTTTTTAATTCATCTCTAAGACCAATTCAGGATACCCCTGAACAAGACCAAGACCTATAAATCACATCCCCATTCCTAGACTTTTTGTTGTTAATCCTCACCCGAGGGCACTTTCTCCATTGATTTTTAGAGAGAGTGGAAGGGAGGGGCAGAGACAGAGAGATAGATGTGATACACATGATTGGTTGCCTCCCGCCTCACGGGATCAAGCCTGCAACTACCAGAGACCCTCCAGTCCCTTTAGTCCAGTGGTTCTCAACCTTCCTAATGCCGCGACCCTTTAATACAGTTCCTCATGTTGTGATGACCCGCAACCATAAAATTATTTTCGTTGCTACTTCATAAGTGTAATTTTGCTATTGTTATGAATCGTAATGTAAATATCTGATATGCAGGATGTATTTTCATTGTTACAAATTGAACATAATTAAAGCATAGTGATTAATCACAAAAACAATATGTAATTATAGATGTGTTTTCCGATGGTTTTAGAGGCGACCCCTGTGAAAGGGTCGTTCAACCCCCAAAGGGGTCGCGACCCACAGGTTGAGAACC
>NW_005370318.1:2201643-2212132 GCF_000412655.1 Myotis brandtii
GTTTCTCTATCTATGTGAGGGAGACACATAGATTGGTTGCCTCCTGCATGTGCCCTGACCGGCCAGGGATCAAACTTGCAACTGAGGTATGTGCATCTGACAGAAAATCAAACCTGTGACCCTTCAGTCTGAGGGCCACGCTCTGACCACTGAATGAAGCTGGACAGGGCTTTTTAAAGATTTTGTTATTAATTGTTAGAGAGGGAGAGGGGGAGAGAGAGAGAAACATCAATGTGAGAGCATACCATTGATTGGCTACCTCCTGCATGCCCCCTACCGGGATCAAGCCAGCAACCTAGGCATGTGCCCTGACCAAATCAACATTTTGGTGCATGGGACAATGCCCAACAGAGCCACATTGGCCAGGGCCATAGAACATATTTTAATAAGATGTTAGAGCCCAGCTGGTGTGGCTCAGTGGTTGCTGGTTGGATTCCCTCAGGACACATGCCCAGGTTGCAGGCTCAATCCCCGGTAGGGAGCATGGAAGAGGTAGCAGCTGATCGATGTTTCTCATCAATGTTTCTATCTTTCTATCCCTCTCCCTTCCTCTCTCTCTCAAAATATCAATAAAAACATATTTTAAAAAAAGATGTTAGGGAAAGTTGTCAAAGTTGGAAAATCAAGTATCTTCAGGGAGTTCTGGGATCCTCTTGAACATAGATCTAAAAATCTCTTGTTTAGTTAGTAAAAAGAAGGAACCATGTGATAGAGAGTTAAAAAATAGTGGGTTCTGGACTCAGATCTCAATGTATAATGAATGAACTCAACACCAGATTGAACTAAGTTTAAACAGTGCATCTGCTACTGATTAATTGTGTGACCATGGGCAATTTATTTAATTCTCTGAGTTTTATTTCCTCATCTGTAAAACAGAGATACTAACTTCCTCCCATGGTTGTTCTAAGAATTATATGAAATGACATATGTGAAAAGCACCCGGCAGAAAATATAGCAAAGACTTTTTTTAAAGAATTCAACTGGACTTAAAAGCCAGATTCAGTTGACATATCTGCAATAGATTCAGTTCACAAGTTTAATTTATGGTGTCCCAGCCCCTATAATTCCAGATAGCCTCAAGGCCTTCAATGGGCCAGAGACAGAAACCAGAGACAGAGGCAAAAAGCTACTTAACCAACTATAATAAAACCCAGAGACAGGCTCAGTCACATGTACTTACACTAGCTCATATTGCATATGATATGGGGCCAGTCAGTACAGCGCTAGTGAGACCCCTCTTGGTATTCTTACCAAAGCTTAAACAATAACCAGGGGAAAGATTCTCCCTCGTTAACTTTCTTTTTTTTTTTTTATGTATTTTTTTATTGATTAAGATATTACATATGTGTCCTTATACCCACATTACCCCCCACCCCCCCCCCCCCCCCCCCCCCCCCCCCCCTCTCCAGACCTATATGCTTGCATGTAAGTCCTTTGGTTGATCTTTCCCCCTTAACCCTGCCCTCCCCTACCTTCCCTCCAAGGCCCGACAGTCCAATCAATGCCTCTCCATCTCTGGATCAGTCCTTGTTCATCAGTTTATGATGTTCATTATATTCCACAAATGAGTGAGATCATGTGGTATTTATCCTTCTCTGACTGGCTTATTTCACTTAGCATAATGCTCTCTAGTTCCATCCATGGTGTGGCAAATGGTAAGAGTTCCTTTTTCTTCTTCCTCTTCTTAAAGAATACCTTTCAGCATTTCATATAATGCTGGTTTGGTGGTGATGAACTCCTTTAGCTTTTTCTTATCTGTGAAGCTCTTTATCTGACCTTCAATTCTGAATGATAGCTTTGCTGGATAAAGTAATCTTGGTTGTAGGTTCTTGCTATTCATCACTTTGAATATTTCTTGCCACTCTCTTCTGGCCTGCATGGTTTCTGTTGAGAAATCAGCTGACAGTCGTATGGGTACTCCCTTATAGGTAACTGACTTTTTTTCTCTTGCTGCTTTTAAGATTCTCTCTTTGTCTTTTGCTCTTGGCATTTTAATTATGATGTGTCTTGGTGTGGTCCTCTTTGGATTCCTTTTGTTTGGGGTTCTCTGCGCTTCCTGGACTTGGAAGTCTATTTCTTTCACCAGGTAGGGGAAGTTTTCTGTCATTATTTCTTCAAATAGGTTTTCAATATCTTGCCCTCTCTCTTCTTCTGGTACCCCTATAATTCTGATGTTGGTACGCTTGAAGTTGTCCCAGAGGCTCCTTACACTATCTTCGTATTTTTGGATTCTTTTTTCATTTTGCTTTTCCGGTTGGGTGTTTTTTGCTTCTTCGTATTTCAAATCTTTGACTTGATTCTTGCGATCCTCTGGTCTGCTGTTGGGAGTCTGTATAATATTCTTTATTTCAGTCCGTGTATGCTTAATTTCTAGTTGGTCCTTTATCACAACATCGAGGGTCTCACTAGATTTCTTAAGGATCTCAATACATTTATCGGCGGTTTCCATAAAATTCTTGAAAAATCTTAGAACCGTGGTTTTGAACTCTATATCCAGTCGTTTGCTGTCCTCCATTTCTGTCATTTGTGACCTGTTTCTTTGTCTTCGCATTTTGTCTGCTTCCCTGTGTTGGTAGAGTGGTTTTGTGTGCTAGGTGTCCTACAGGGCCCAGTGGCTCAGCCTCCCCAGTTACCTGAGGTGGACACTCTTGGTGCACCCCCTTGTGGGCTTTGTGCACAGTCTTGTTGTAGTTATGCCTTGATTGTTGTAGGTATCACTGGGAGGAATTGACCCCCAGGCCAATTGGCAGTGAGAATCAGCTGTGTCTGCAGTGGGAGAACTTCTGTGCTGAAGACACCCTTCTGGGGCAAGACTTGCTTCAGTGGGGCTTTGGTTCTCACTCTCGTTAACTTTCAAACTTTCAGGAATTTGAAGTAAATCTTTACAATTGAGTAATTGCTTTCTGTAATATGAGGTTCAAAACAATACTCTAAAACTAAGGAATAAGGATAAAACTGGCAGGCCAGAAATCTTTCTTCCCCATCTCTTTTCTCCTATTTTTTCCTTATCCTGGAAGAGGTATAAGCTTAGTGTATTAACTCATCTTTATCCTAGTGCTGCATTCAGTCATTGTATTCATTTAAATGATCCTCCCTGCCTAAAAGTATTCATTACATTCAATAACTGATCATAAAGTCTAAATTTGCATACCATACACAACAGGCTTAATCCTCAAGAACAAGCTTAAAGTCAGTCTCTGCTTATTTTTAGAATCTTTGCTATGTAGGAAAGCCAATCAGTTTCAAACCAGCATAAACGTATTCTAAAGTAAAAGACAGCTCTAGCTGGTTTGGATCAGTGGATAGAGCATCGGCCTGCGGACTGAGGGGTCCCAGGTTCGATTCCAGTAAAGGGCACATGCCCAGGTTCCAGACTCGATCCCCAGTAGGGGACATGTAGGAGGCAGACAATCAATAATACTCTCTCATCATTGATGTTTCTCTCTCTCTCTCTCTCTCTCTCTCTCTCTCTCTCTCTCTCCTTCTTCCTTCCTCTCTGAAATCAATAAAAACGTTTAAAATAATAATAATAATAAAGTAAAAGACAAAGACCAAAAAACATTACAAGTGTCTAAAACATGATTCCATTTAGTAAGTCTCGATTCTCAAAATAAGCAAAGTCAAAAACCTTCAAAACAACATCAAAGGCAGAGGGAAGGGGGTGGGGAGAAGAGGATCCTAATATATGATGATAGGAGAAGTTTGACTTTGGGTGGTGGGTACAAGGTGAATATACAGATCTTGTAACATAGAAACCCACACCTGAAACCTATATGTTCATGATGACCAATGTCACTCCAATAAATGTAAGAAAAAAATTTTTTTTAAATTTTTTAAAAAACCCTCAAAGGATAACTTTGTTCCTAATAGTAAAACTTATGCCCAATTCTACACAAGAACTCACTAAAATGTCAATTCTAAATTAATATGCAGATAGCAGGTAATTAAGTAATTAAGGTTTTGTAACAATATTACTCTCAAAGCCTTTAGCTCATTTCACTCAACTCTACCACAGGGTAGATGTGGGAGGTGGGGGGTGAGGATGGGATGAATAAGACATGAGGCAACAGATTCTGAATATCCTTCCCCAAAAGGGAAAAAATAGACAGTAAAGTTCTATAATGCAGTAATGTATAGATATCTATAAGCACTGTTTTTCTCCACCCTTATAAACGCCGTATTTTTATAACTTAAGTGACCTTTAAAATGTAGGAACTTAAAAAAAAAAGAACAACAAAAATAAAATGTAGGAACTTCATAGTGACACAGTATAGGAATGAGGACTGGATTTTCCCATTTACTGATGGCCCAACACATTTCATTTCATTTCATTTATTTCATTTCATTTCATTATTTCATTTCTTCATTTCATTATTTCATTTCATTTCATTTCATTTCATTTCATTTTTAGAGAAAGAGGGAAGAAGGGAGGGGCCCCGACTGGGAATTGAACCTGCAACCTAATTATGTGCCCTGACTGGGAATCAAACTGGCCCCCTTTTTTTTTTTTTTTTTTTCTTGTTGTGCATAGGACAAAGCATCCAGCCAGGGGCAACCATTTTAAATAAGAGCTACCTTAATGTTAAGAGCTTGGGCTCTGTAGTCAGAACGATCTAGATTTTAATCTAGGCTTGTTTATTTATTAGCTCTATGACATCTGAATCAATTTCCTAATTTGTAAAATAAGGATTTATACCTAACTAAAAGAGTGAAGAATTAAAAGGCACAGTGAGTATAATACTTGGCATGGTATCTGGCCCAAAATAAACATTTAATATTAGTCATTATAATTATCAGACAGGAATTATCCCCAACTATAGCTTAAACAAACAACTGAGTCTCAAAGGTTGCATAACTTCCCAGGAGAACTAGGCCTCAAGCCCAGTCTGCCTCCAAATCCTTTTTCCATTATGCCAAACCACTTGTGTCGTGTACATATCTGCCTTTTTTGACAGGCTACTAACTGCAATTTAACCTGTCTTGATTGTATAGTCACAGATTATAATACTTTTAATCTTACTCCATTGTTTTTCTTTTTCTTTTTCTTTTTTTCCAGTTGTTTTTCTTACCCAATAATATGGTAAGGGGAGGGGAAGTTGGTGACTAAACACATCAATGTGGCACAGTAGGTAAGGACCATAGGAGAGAATGAGACCCTGTCTCTCATTGTCAGTATGCTTATCTGGGATAGCTCCTCTCCTCTCCATTTGATTTGTTGCTTTAAGTCTGCTATAAGATGGGCTGAAACAAGTACCTTTAAAGTATGTGCAGAATAAAAGCAAGCTTTTAGTGAAAGTTTGAGGAGTTATCCTATTAACAAGGTATAGGTTTCAATTAGTTGTGGTCCCACCAGCACAGATAGCATACTCCACTAAGGATAATTCACGGAGGGTTTAATAAGGTTACTATAAACAAGAAAGGTATGGGCAGGCAGGATACAAGATAATCACAAGGGACAGTTCTAGTACCCTGGGACTAGAGCACCTCTAAGCCCAAGGAACAAAGGAAATAGAACTTTCCAAACAAACCTAGGAGCGAGTCATGTGGAAAGAACCACCTTTAGTGGAACAGCAATCTTCAACCAAGGGACATAGCCAGCCAAAGACAAAACCCATAAAAATGAAGCAGGGTAATTAAATTCCACAACCTCAGAGGGAAAGGAAGCCCACTGAAGTAATAGTCCATGTAGGTAAGTCAGCATCCCAGGGCAAAGAACAGGGTGGGAAAGGAAGGAGAGTGGATCTAGAAGAGCAAATGGAAGGCACCTAATTCAACCTGAGAGGTCTTTCTGGTGCACTTTCACATCTCTTTATTCTAATGGGTAAGTGCCAGACAAGGAAAGAATTACTGAACAGGACATTTCTTGCCTTTTTTTTTTTTTTTTTAATCCTCATCTGAGGATATTTTTCCATTGATTTTTAGAGAGAGTGGAAGCAAGGGGACCAGAGAGAGAAACATCTATGTGAGACACTTCGACTGATTGCCTCCCACACATGCTCCGACCCGACCGGGCCCTGGGATTGAGCCTGCAAACGAGGTATGTGCCCTTAACCACTACTGAACCCGAGACCCTTCAGTCCTCGGGCTGAACCTCTATCCACTGAGCCAAACCAACTAGGGCTCTCACCCCTTTTAAATGGTAATGCACAGGGCCTATCTACCATAAAATATTTATAAGCATGTTTTTAACTAGTAAATATTGTTATTTATCATCCCATTCGTAATTGTTCAGAATTCTTTGAAGGTCCAATGATTTATAGGACTTTCCCCATGCTTATGAACTTTCCCTTACCTTGCTAGGCAAAATAAAAAATCACAAAAATGCAGATACTATCAGAACCCTCAAGGAACTTACATTTAGGGGGTTATATTCTTAGATAACTAAGAAGGCACAATGAGGTAAGTGCCACCAGAGAGAAAAGAGCTGTGGTACTGTGAAAAGTTCTGGAACAGGCTTTCTAGCCATCTGGCCCCTGCCAGGCACAACTCCAGCCAGAACTCACTATTATCCTACTAACAAACTATAGACATTTCAATCAGGTTCCCTGCAGGTCCAGATCTGGAGTACTGCTCATCAAGCCCCCATCAGCCTCCAAATTTCCACTGTACCCTCAACCAATAAGATCGACCCTTCCACCTCCTGGAAAAAGCCCTTCTGCTTCCTAAGGATGGTTCAAATGTCACCTCCTTACCTGAACCTTATGTAGACCCTCAAGGAACAATTAGTTTATGCCTCCTCTGCAATCCCAAAAGCCTTTGCTTCAAGCACTTAAAGCACTTATTATCCATGTGTACCTGTGCAGGGTCCCCCACTAGACTGTGAAATCTTTTTATTTTTAGATTTTTATTTATTGATTTTAGAGAGAGAGAAACATCAATCTATTCCACTTACTTTTTAAAATATATTTTTATTGATTTCAGAGGAAGGGAAAGGGAGAGAGAGAGAGAGAGAGAGAGAGAGAAACATCAATGATGAGAGAGAATCATCGATGGGGTGCGCCCGGGCATGTGCTCTGACCGGAATCTAACAGATATCTCCAGGTTCATAGGTTGATGTTCAACCACTGAGCAACATCAACCAGGTTGTTGTTCTGTTCCACTTATTTATGCATTCATTGGTTGCTCCTTGTACGTGCCCTTGGGATGATGCTCTAACCCAACTGTCGCCGACTGGTGGTCCACAGACCACTGGTGGTCCGTGAGGTCCAAAAGGTTGGCAACGGCTGCTCTAACCAACTGAGTTATCTGGCCAGGACTAGACTGTGAGATCTGTAAAGCAGCTTTGAATCCTCAGCCACTCACAGCACCCAAAATATAATGTGTCAAACACAGTATAAGTACTTTACATGTATTACCAAAATACATTATATTAACATATACATATTATCAATTATCACAGTAAAACTACAAATGAGGTTAGAATTTTCATCATCTCAATTTTATAGATGAGGAAAATAAAGTGCACAGAAAGGTTAAGTAACTAAAGTGCTCAAAGTCTCAAAGCTAATAAGAATTAGACCCCAAGATTTCAACCTAGCCACAACTCCAGAATTGAATATAAACAGGGTTGAGAAGGTCTCACTACAAGACCAATGGTCTCCATCACAGAGGACATAGTTATTATTTACCCCCTGGGGCAAGGGTCCTCAAACTTTTTTTTTCTTTTTTTTTTTAATATATTTTACTGATTTTTTACAGAGAGGAAGGGAGAGGGATAGAGAGCCAGAAACATCAATGAGAGAGAAACATCGATCAGCTGCCTCCTGCACGCCCCCCACTGGGGATGTGCCCGCAACCAAGGTACATGCCCTTGACCGGAATCGAACCCGGGACCCTTGAGTCCACAGGCCGACGCTCTATCCACTGAGCCAGACCGGTTCTGGCCCTCAAACTTTTTAAACAGGAGGCCAGTTCACTGTCCCTCAGACCGTTGGAGGGCCGGACTATAGTTAAAAAAAAAACTATGAACAAATTCCTATGCACACTGCACATATCTTATTTTGAAGTAAAAAAACAAAACGGGAACAAATACAATATTTGTATTTGCATGTGGCCTGCGGGACGTAGTTTGAGGACCCCTGCCCTGGGGGATGTAAGGACAATACTGGAACCTCTAACCATATTTGTTTTAGCTCAGCCTTTTGTAAAATGTCTATTTTTGCACATTATAAAGTATACATAATACAGCCCTGGGCAGTTGGTTGGTGCATCCCCCCATCACCAGAAGGTCTCAGGTTTGATTCCCCATCAAGGCACATAAATACCTGGGCTTCGGGTTTGATCCTGGTTGGGGCACATAATGGGAGTCAACCAATTCTGTCTCTCTCACATCAATGTTTCTCTCTCTTCCCTTCTCTCTAAAAAAAATCAATAAAACCTATCTTCATCCTCCCACCTGGCCTGTGTTGTTCAGTGGTTTAGGGTTGGCTCATGCACTAAGAAGCCACCAGTTCGATTCCCAGTCAGGGCACATGCCTGGGTTTTGGGCTCAATCCCTTGTAGGGAGTCTGCAGGAGGCAGCTGATTGATGTTTCTTTCTCAAACACTGATGTTCCTATCTCTCTCCCTCTTCCTCCCTCTCTCTCTAAAATCAATAAAAAATATATAAAAATTAAAAAACAAACAACAAAACATATCCTCAGGTGAGGATAAAAAAATGTACATAATACAGAGTACAGTCAACACCATAATTGTAATTTAAAACAAGCATTCACATAATGTGTGTGTAATACTCAACCCTATTTACTGAGAGAACACTAAAAACATTTGAGGCCACTGCTCTAGATTACTTCCCCTAGGGACTCTGAGCTCCTACATTCTCTCTGCCCAGTACTTCAGTTAAAAACATTAGCCAAATGTTTAGACTATAGGTAAGCTTCTAGAGGCGAGAGTCTGCTCTTTCATTCACCTTTGAAGCCCTACAACACCACAGGGCCTGGTGCTTAGCAGATGGTCAATGCTGAATCTAACTGTATCATGAGAATCTCATTGAAAAAAATCCTCTCAATATTTTAATGTAACTTACTATATGCTTCCAGATTAAAAGAAAAAAATATACTAAGCACACTGCCTAGGAATATAGAATTGCCTTAGAAACACCAAAAAAATTTTTTTTAAATAAATAAATATTATGTCCTCATTAGTTACATAATAGAATCCAAAATTGTACTTTGGGGCATATTTTAAACTGAAAACTGCATGAAAGAGATTTGGACATAAAAAATTTAAGTTCAGATTAAAGGTTCTGTCAACTACAGAGATGGTGCACCTTTGTCAGACCTAAAGGTCACCTCTGTCTGCTTTTCCTTAGTTATAAGCTCCAAGAGGAAGGAATTAAACTATCAAAAGCTCCAACCGCAGACTTGACTATGAAGAGGCATCAGCTGGGGGCAACTACTTTGCATTTCTTCAATCCAGCATTTAATGGGTATCACACAAAAGAGAGAGAGGCTGTGTAAAGCCTCCTATTTAGGTGTTGAAGAAGATGGGCTTTGAGGCTACATTAGGTTGTAGGGATTCTTCTGTTCCTCAGTTTCATCCTCTGCAAAATGGGCATTTTCAAGTACTTAACTCATAAATAAGTCACCAGGATTAAATAAGAGAAAGCATGCAAAATGGACTTGTCGCGCTCCCACCCCCAACTACTAGTAAATTCAAAGTCCGAGTTTGATCTATCTAGTTTGCTGCTATATTCTCAGGGCCAAGAATGGTACTTTTTACTTAATAGGTTATTTAATAAATATTAAATGAATGAAATGCAAAATGCCTGCTGCTCAAAAAAAAATGTTGGCGAGAAACAATTAAAATTTTATTTTATTAAGAGACCCCACCCCTCACCCACGGATCTCACAATTCCCGGAGGTAAGAAAACCAACTGGATTGTAAAACAGGACTAAACAAAAACAAAATAAAATCTTAAATCTACAACCACAGCCCAATTCCGGGCTTTCCGGAGTAAGGTTCACCCAGGATGAGGTTGATTAGCCATCACCATGGCAGTGTTCACGCTGGCGTTAGGTGCCCAAGTCTGTGTCAAGCGCTCTACTGGCTTCACAAAACCCAACCGCCGGGGTCGGATGGGGTATGGAGACGATCTTCACACCCCCATTTTACAGATGGGAGAAGCGAGGCTCGTCGAGAGCCAAGGTCGCAGCCTGTAACTGTAAGTGGGGGCGCCGGGATGTGAACCCCGGCAGTCCGACCCCTGAGCCTGCACTCCACAGGCTTCTCAGAAGAACCATCCTCGAGTCCTCCACCACAGGCCCCGCGCCCCTCGAAATCAGGAGCGTGTCACATCCCCCCAGGAGCCGGACTTAGCGGCCCCAGTGCTGGGAGAACAAAACAATCCTTGTCCGTGGGCAAGTCCCAGGGACGCCGGCCCCGCCTGGGGCTTCGAGGCCGCGGTCCACACAGTTTCGCTCTCACCGTGAGCCCCGAGCCCTCCGGATGGCGCTGGAAGTGCCCAGGCGGCCCCCGGGAGCCCAGGAAG
>NW_005370318.1:2212483-2241786 GCF_000412655.1 Myotis brandtii
CCCGCCTGACCCACGCACGCAGAAGCCCGGCCCAAAGATCAGCATCCATTAAACCCCGCCCCCTGACTTGCCCCGCCCCTTCCGCGCGAACCTACCGCCCTATCCCGGAGCATCCTGCTTCTCCCTCTTGCGTCACTCGCGCCAGTCACACGCTAGGGCTCACTCTTTAGGTACCAGCTTCCCGCGGAGGCCGAGGCGCGGGGACCGGGGCGGAGTCCTAGGGGCGGAGCTTAGGGAGGAAGGAGCCGGCGCCTCACCTGAGTTCTCCACGTTAAGGCCTGGTCGCCTTTGAGCCTGTGATTGGGTAAGTCACTTCTTTTTGGCCTACCATGTTCCAAAAGTGCAAAATGTCATCGTCATTATATTAATATCGTTTAGTTTTCGTTATTATCATTGTTCAGGTCCTGTTTTTATACATTCCATCAGGCTAATGCTCACAATAAAGGAGAGCGGTATTATTTTTCATTTTCTGCACGAATGGGAAGGGCTTTCCCATCAGCCAGCTTGCCCACGGCTACTGTTAGCAAAAAGCAGAGATGGGAATGGAACCTAGAAACTCCTGACTTCAGACCTAGTACTTTGAGCTACTCTGAACTATTCTGCCTCCCAAGGACTCAAAAATAGGGATTAAAATTAAAACAAAAGGTTAAAAATGCCAAACTCCTCTATGTACAATGACATAGTTCTTTTACAAGCAAAAAAATGGGATAAAATATGTGCAACAACCAAGCTGGCATGGCTCAGAGGTTGAGCATCGACCTATGAACCAGGAGGTCATAGTTTGATTCCCAATCAGGGCACATGCCAGGGTTGCAGGCTCAATCCCCAGTGGGGAATGTGCAGGAGGCAGCCCATCAATGATTCAGTGATTCTCTCTCATCATTGATGTTTCTTCCTCTCTCTTCCTCTCCCTCCCTCTTTGAAATCAATAAAGAGAGAGAGAGAGAGAGAGAGAGAGAGAGAGAGATGGTAGTAGTAATAGCAAGAAATGTCCAATCTTCCGGTTGTCCAAAACTTCTCCCATCCCTCCATTCACTGCCAGTATTCTTTGGTTACCTAAGGCCTACAGGTCTGAGACACTAACATTTAAGAGTAAGAGACAGGCCAGTTGTCCAAAACTTCCCCCATCCCTCCATTTGCTGCCAGTATTCTTTGGTTACCTAAGGCCTACAGGGTCTGAGACACTAACATTTAAGAGTAAGAGACAGGCCCTGGCCAGTTTGGCTCAGTGAATAGAACATTGGCCTGCGGACTGAAGGATTCCAGGTTCGATTCCGGTCAAGGGCACATACCCAGGTTGTGGGCTCAATCCCCAGTATGGGGCATGCAGGAGGCAGCTGATCAATGATTCTCTCTTACATTGATGTTTCTCTCTCTCTCTCTCTCTCTCTGAAATCAGTAAAAATACATATTTTTTTAAAAAGTAAGAGACAAGGTGCCCTAGGGCCTAGACGGTTTGGCTCAGTGGATAGAGTGTTGGCCCTTGGACTGAAGGGACCCAGGTTTGATTCCAGTTAAGGGTATGTACCACGGTTGCAGGCTGCATTCATGCCCTGATCCAGGTGCATGCAGGAGGCAGCTAATCAATGTGTCTCTCTCACATCCATGTTTCTCTCTCTCTCTCTGTCTCTCCCCCTCCCTTCCACTCTCTCTAAAAAAATCAATGGAAAAATATCCTTCGGTGAGGATTAACAACAAAAAATAGAGTCAGAGACAGGGCTGGGTGCCTTGCAAACTCAATTTGACTTCAGTTTTGCAACTGTTCCATTTTCCAGCTAAAGACACTGAGATCATACTGATAATGATCATACTGAGACTCAGAGACTTACCATAAAGTTTGCCTGTGTCAGAAGTTTAGTCTCAAGTGACAGAATTGAATTCTGACATTCTTTTCACAACCTTGTAAAGGAATTATAGTCTCCATAGACCTAAGGAAATTGCTCAGAGCCCTGGCTGTTTCTTGTCCAAACCAAGTAATTGTTTTTCTTCAGTAACAAAGAGGATAAAGATGGGTGGCAGGGAGAAGTGCATGCTGCCTGCCATCTGCCCTGGCCATGCCCCTTCTGCTAATGAATGATAAACACAAAGCCCAGCCAGTTGAGTGTCATTGAGGGAAAGCTAATTTAAAGGTGTATGGTCTTTATTGAGTAAATAGGGGCCTGTAATGCCGATGGCACTTTAGAAAGCCTTTCTGTGCACCAGAGAAGTACAGTATTTGGCATGGGTGGGACTTTTCCAATAAGCAAGGCCCTTTCTCCCTAGGAGGCTGAAGAGCGCAGGAGCTTAGAGGGAGAGATAAACATGTTGACTTTCGTGACCGCAGGTTCTATTATTAAAATTCATTATTGTTTATGATTATGAGAGGAATGTGAGCATACTAATGGTGAGGAATTTGTTACTACACAACAAGATTAAGAAGAAAATGAAAACCACTCTTAATTCTTGACACTAAAAAATAAATTGCTGCCCTGGCCACTGTGGCTCAGTTGGTTGGGCATCGTCCTGTGCACCTGGGCGTTGCCTGTTCAATTTCCCATTTCGGGCTTGATCCTCCGTAGGGGACATGCAGGAGGCAGCCGATTGGATTTATATTATGCTCACACATTGATGTTTCTCTCTCTCCCTCTACCTTCCTCTCTCTCTAACAATCGATTTAAAAATCTACATGAAAAAATAAATAAATTGCTTTCAACATTTTACTAAATATCCTTCTCAGCTACTTTTTTTTATAGCAAAGGTGAAATTTTATTGAAGAACAAATACAGACTTCCACGTGAGGAGGGGGAAAGAGTCCCCTCAGCTACTTTTTTTCAACTATTCTTTAACCCTTACCTGAGGATATGTTTATTGATTTTTAGAGAAAGAGAAAACGAGCAAGAGAAACATCCCCTGAGAGAAACATTGATTGGTTGCTTTCTGTATGCATCCTGACCAGGGATTGAACCTGCAACCTAGGTATGATCCCTGACCAGGAATCAAACCCATAACCTTTTTGGTGTACAGGACAATGCTCCAACCAACAGAGCCACCATGCCGGGGCTCAACTATTTTTTATTAATGGGTATTTATATAACTGAGATCATACTGATAATACATTTCTGCATCCTGCCTTGCTTCTTTTTTCACTATTATAGATGTCAGCATTTTTATTGTGTCACTAAAAATTATTCATAAATATTATTTGATAGATGGCCACATGACATTCTATTTTTGGTAGAATCTGATATGAATAGCCATTAGGGCTGCTTTTTTCTTTTTATTTTTTTCTATTATAAATTATGTCTTATTGAACATCACTGTGCATCACACTTTCCTCTTTTCTGATTCTTTCAAAAGGCTCTTTAAAAATAATACTTTATATACCTTATTTATTTATTTTTAAATATATTTTTATTGATTTCAGAGAGGAAAGGAGAGGGAGAGAGAGATAGAAACATCAATGATGAGAGAGAATCATTGATTGGTTGCCTCCTGCACACCCCACACTGAGGATCAAGCCCACAACCCAGGCATGTGCCCTGACTGGGAATCAAACCGTGATCTCCTAGTTCATAAGTCAACGCTCAACCACTAAGCCACGCTAGCTAGGCTCAGTAGGCTTTCAAAATAGTATTGTTAGGGGCAAAACAGTACCAGAATGTTACCAGCAACTGGACCTCAGTCCAGCAACTTCAGTACTTGAGTTCTGGCTGAGAAAGAATTCAGAGCTAAGACTCAAACTGTAAGACCAAGTTTATTTAGAAAGTCACAGAGGTACATGAAGTGCATCATAAGAGAAATGGGCTCAGGAAACAAATTACAGAGGCAAAAGAAGGGCCCTTGGAGCTTAGGAAAAAGAAAAACAGAGAACGAATGTGCCTGGGGGAAGGAGAGGGGAAAGGCATGGGCATGCTCCAGAGACAGAGAGAGATGGAGCTCCAGTAATGGGTCCTTCCTCTTAAGGGGTTTTATCTAGAGGTCTCAGGGGAGGATCTCAATAGACTACTCATCAGCTTTTCAGGTGTGTCCTTTCAGGGTCTTGGTCCACACCAGGGCAGGGGGGTCATTAGTCATCGAAGTTGGTCCTGATGCCAGCCATGATGTCACCCCACCTGGCTTTGATGTTTTTCTGTGCCTGGAGCTGAAACACAACTGAGGCCCAGATGTTATCTCTAGGGCTTAATGTAAGGGAGTAGTTGTACAAGGGAGTCACATAAGGCTATTCTCCAGTCTCCTTGTTCCAACTCTAACAGGGTCTACCACATGACTAGGGATATGAAAGTTCAGGGGGTCTAAACTGCATAACCAGCAATATGATGGGGAGGAAAGGTCATCTTGGAGAGGAGGTCCCTTCCTACAGTAGTCTGTTGCTAGGCACACAGGGCTTTCCTCCCTGGTGACCTTCCTTACCTGGCCTATGGTTCCTACTCTGCTCATGCCTAACTGCCTACTACAGTATTATTGGGTCAATTACAACAACATTTTCAGTTTCAGCAAATCATATTTCTACCAGTATTGGTTGAGCATGCTCATCTCCCAACACCCTTAACAATGAGTATTAAAAATATTTTACATTTCCAGATTTATAGATGAAAATATGGCACATTGTTAATGGCCAATATTGTTCCCTGATGGTTAAGTAAAGTCATGAGACTCAGAAGTGCCACATCATCTCAGCGACTTCACTGAAATACCACTAGAATCCATGTCTTACTCCTCATAGTGACTTCCACTCTCCAGGGTGAGGTTCTTGTTGCCTCTTTATATATTTTTTTGTCTTCCTTTAGACATTTTGTTACTATTTTTATTGATTTTAGAGAGGAAGGGAGAGGGAGAGAGAGATAGAAACATCAATGATGAGAGAGAATCATTGATCGCCTGCCTCCACATCCCCTACTGGGGACAGAGCTGTGACCCAGGCACGTGCTCTGTCTGGGAATCGAACTGTGACCTCCTGGTTCTTAGGTCAATGCTCAGCCACTGAGCCACACCAGCCTGGAGCACAATTTTAAGTCCTCCATATAGGCTGTTTGTTTCTTAGCATCAGGGACATTTTCTTGTTTATGTCTGGTCTTTGGGCCCAGGATGGGTCTGATGAGAAAGTGCCCCTCAGGAGAGCTCAGCCAGCCTCAGTCAGAACTGTCTCCCTTTTCAGCTTGTGCTTGTGTATTCACTCAGTCACCCAACAAACATTTGATATTTCTGATGGTGGACCAGGATTCAGATTGTATCACTTTTTGCCTAAAATCCTCATGAATTCGCATACTCTGATGGTGGGAGTATAAATGGTACAACCACTTAGGAAAACATTATCTAGTAAAGCTAAACACATGCCTGTTCTATGACCCAGCATTTCCACTTCTAGATAGATACTGGAGAGAAATGCTACCATGTGTGCATGAAAACACATATATACAATTGCTTATAGTAGCTAAGAATGAGTGAAGATAGAGGATATATGAAATGGAGTCACTTTAACCAAGCTGCTAAAATTATTAACATCTGAAGGTTGAGGCATGAGGAAAGACTCTTCTTGTTCTAACTAGCCTGGGAACTTAAACTTTTGAACTTCCCAGTTCTGCATCAATTCCTGGATATACATCTGGATATACACCAGACCTCCAGATAGCCTTCTGATTACCCCCTGAAGGACTCAGGCATCCAGGCCAACAGACATCCACCTGACATCTATTATCCAAACCACTGGATGTGACCAGACCACCTGGCATCCATCTTCCAGACTGCCTGACATTTTACTGATAACCATCCTGAACCAACCTTAGGGCTAAGAATGCAAGACTGATATTTCTTTAGCATGTACTTTTACTATAAGAACTCTTAACTTTTCTTTCTTTTTTGAGCACTTCTGAGTATATGCCTAGCTGTTTTCCCAGTTTGTAAACTCTAAGACCCTTGAACAAATCTTTATCACTTATTTCTAACCAAAGCCCCCCAACTCTTTGAGTTCATTCCAAAGAGCATTATTTACAAAAGCCCAAACCAGAAAGTTCCTAAATGTCTGTCAACAGGAGGACAAAATGTGATATACTCACACAATGGAATACTACATAGCAATGAAAATGAATAAACTATAGAGACAATAGAGATGAAACTCACATATTGAGTGAAAGATGCCAACACAAAAGAGTATCTACAAACTTCATCCTATATAATAAAAGGCTAATATGCAAATCAACCGAATGGAGGAATGACCGGTCATTATGATGCGCACTGACCACCAGGGGGCAGATGCTCAACGCAGGAGCTGCCTCTTGGTGGTCAGTGCACTTCCACAGGGGGAGTGCTGATCAGCCAGAAGCCCTGAGAGTGGCTCAAGGCTGGTGAGTGCAGCAGCAGTGGCAGGAGCCTCTCCCGCCTCCACAGCAGTGCTAAGGATGTCCGACTGCTGGCAGGGAGCGGGCCTAAGCTGTCAGTCAGACATCCCCCGAGGGCTCCCGGACTGTGACAGGGTGCAGGCTGGGCTGAGGGACCCCCACCCCTCCCCGAGTGCACGATCTTAGTGCACCAGGCCTCTAGTTTATACTTAAAGTTCTAAGAATAAGTAAAACTAATTTACAGTGTTATAAGTCAGGATAGTGGTGACTCTTGGGTTGGGGGAAGGCTATTGAATAGGTTGACACTCCAAGAGGGCTTCTGGAAGCTGGCAAAGTTCTGATTCTTGATCTGGGTGCTGGACCATCATAATGGGTGGTGGGGGGGGGGGTGTTTAGCTTAAGAAAATTCACACTTGGGATTTGTTTTCTATATATTTTTTCCGTAATAAAAAGTAATAAAATAAACAAACAAAAATAACAAACACTTCCAAGACCTCTCAGTGAACTTAAAATAAGATCCAAATTGCCCCTGCAGGCCTGGCTCAGGGGCCATACTCCCAAGATTCCCAGTCAGGGCACATAGCCAGGTTTTCAGTTTGATCCATGGTTGGGGCTCGTGCAGGAGGCAACCAAATCTATGTTTCTCTCTTTCTCTCTCTCCTTTCCTCTCTCTAACATCAGTAAAAAATAAAAATAAGATCTAAATTGCCAATGAGGACCTATAAAGTCCTATATTAATTACATGTCCCCTTCCTGTCTTTCAGACCTCCTCCTCCTCCCTCTTACCTCTTTTTTTAAAATTTTTTTTGATTTTAGAGAAAGTAAGAGAAACATCAATTTGTTGTTCCACTTATTTATACATTCATTGGTTGTTTCTTGCCTGTGCCCTGACTAGGGATCTAACCCACGACCTTAAAATATCCAGATGATATTCTAACCAACTGAGCAATCCAGCCAGGGCCCCTTTTACCTCTTCTTTTTTTTTCTTTTTTTCAAATATATTTTATTGATTTTTTACAGAGAGGAGGGGAGAGGGATAGAGAGTTAGAAACATCAATGAGAGAGAAACATCGATCAGCCGCCTCCTGCACACCCCCTATTGGGGATGTGCCCGCAACCAGGGTACACGCCGTTGACTGGAATCTAACCTGGGACCCTTCAGTCCGCAGGCCCACGCTCTATCCACTGAGCCAAACCGGTCAGGGCCTTTTACCTCTTCTTTACTTGCCCCACCCTCAGAGCTTTTTAGACTGTCAATCACACCCCTTTCAGTAAGTTCAGGATGCAAGGAAAGAAAGTGATTTGGGTAGGACAGCTGGGCGCCAAGCTGCCATTTGGAGATCCTGGAAGGTATGCACAGCCTGAGGTAAGAGAATGCAAAAGGTCTCAAGGGTGCCCTACAGGGGTCTGATTTGCTTTCCCTTCCAGCCCCCACTTGAAACAATTCAACACAGCCCTGGCCAGGTAGTTCAGTTGGTTAGAGAGTCTTCCCAAGATGCCAAGATTTTGGATTTGATCTCTGCTCAGGCACATTAGAGAAGCAACCAATAAATGCATAAATAAGTGGAACAACAAAACGATGTCTCTCTCTCTCTCTCTCTCTCTCTCTAATCAATAAATAAAAATTAATGTTAAAAAAGTACACTGGAGGAGGCAAAGGTGGGAAGCTGCCACTAATCCTGGAGGGAGACAATGGTGGCTTAGACCAGGGTGGTGGCAGGCAGTGAAATGATAAGAAGGGGTTGAATTTGAGATGTATTTTGTCAATGTAAGAAACATTCAAACCATAAAGAATGTTTGTGAGTTTATTTGAGCCAAACTGTCCACAAATTCAGGGAAACATATCTCAACGGATTGAGATAATGCTCTGGAAAATGTCAGTAACTCACCTTGTTTTATACATTACAATCAAAAGAGGAGACGTAAGTGGGTTACATGAAATCCATTGGTAATAGATTAGGGAGGCGGGAGAAAGCAAAGCAGGGAAACCTCTGGGATTGAAGAAAAAGTAAAATGATAGACACATACTTCTTTTACTTAGGTGGGGGCAGGATAGTTAATAGTCAACAATTAACTCAATAACAATGAGGGGAATTGTGGTGTCCACAGAGCCTGTGCTTTGAGGGGTCAGAAAAAGGAAAATTACTTTGACATTTCAATGATATGTTATTGTAGATGCAAAAAGACAATAGACAGGCTCAGTTAAAGTAAAGATTGACCATGCCCTGGCTGGGTTGGCTCAGTGGATAGTGTGCTGGCCTGCAGACTGAAAGGTCCCAGGTTTGATTCCAGTCAAGGGCACATACCCAGGTTGTGGGCTCAGTCCCCAGTAGGGAGCGTGGGGGAGGCAGCCAACCAGTGATTCTCTCTCGTCATTGATGTTTTTATCTCTCTTGCCCTCTTCCTTCCTCTCTAAAATCAAGAAAAATATTTAAAAAAGAAAAGTAAAGATTGACCTTTGTCAGGAATGACACTGGCCTGGGACATGACTACCCACCATAAACTGCTTTTTAGTTTAAAAAGTTTTAATTTCAGAGAAAACCAAGATGGCAGCATACGTAAATGTTGGTAGGCGCCGCCTCTCACAACCACATCAAAATAACAACTAAAATACAGAACAACCATCATTCAGAACCTCCTGAAAGCTGAATGGAAGTCCTACAACTAGAGGAGTAAGAAGAAAGCACATTGAGACTGGTAGGAGTGGCGGAATGGGCTGGTCTAACACCCACCTGTACTGTTTTTATTTTTCTTAAATATATATACTTAATGTATATTTTTATTGATTCAGAGAGGAAGGGAGAGGGAGAGAGAGATAGAAACATCAATGATGACAAAGAATCATTGATCAGCTGCCTCCTGCATGCCCCCTACTTGGGATCAAGCCCGCAACCTGGGGCATGTGCCCTTGACCAGAATTGAACCTGGGACCCTTCAGTCTGCAGGCTGACACTCTATCCACTGAGCCAAATCAGCTAGGACTGTGCTGTTTTTTTAATTGGGAGGGTGATCATCTCTTCGAGGGCCAAGCTCCACACCAGCCCCCCAGCCCAGGGTACCAGAACTGGGAAGAGAAGTCCCCATAACTGCAGGCTGTAAAAAGCAGTGGGGTTTGTGGCTGAGTGACACGGAGGCTGCTGGAGACCCACATGCTACTTTTAAAGGGCCAGCAATTGGACTCCATCCCTCTGAGCTCCAGTGCTGGACAGCTTTGGGAGACCCAGACACATACGGGGAGGAACTGGATTGTCTGGCATCAGGGCAGGAACTCAGGGGCAGCTTTCTCCCAGACAGGAGTGCTCACAGGGGTCATTGTTTCTGTGCTGGGACCTCCCTGCTGAAGAGCTGATTGGCAGGAGCCATATCTGAGTCTCCATCTGCCTGGTTCATACTGTTTGCTCAGCCCTCATGATTTCCTGAGAACCCGCCCCATCCAATTTGCAGCCCCACCCAAGCTGTTTGCAGCAGCTTTTCCATATGAATGGTCTGTCCTGGATCAGGCTTCAGACTTTACTAAAATCTCTCAAACAAGTTGTAGCTGGTGTCAGCGTTCCCCAAACCTATCAATAAAAGGCACAAGGCCCAGTACTACCACCAGCCTGCCTTGCTTCAGAACTGGGCCTGGCCTGGGTATTTCCAAGCCTAATACAAATAGCAGCCATCTGCAGATCTCTCTGTAGCACCTGCCAGGTGACCCCAGGCAGTAGCTGACTTTGCACCACCCTGGAGCCCCTAGAACCAGTGCACTCACTGGACAGCTTCAGACCATACCAGATCACTGTTCTACACATCCACAAGTGACACACTCAAGGGGCAGACTCAGTGAGCACCAATGCCCACTGAAGCAAGTCCTCCATAGGAGTGTTTCCTGCACAGCAGCTCTCCTACTGTAGTCACAGCTGGTCCTCACAGCCAATGGTTTGGAGATCAAATCCTCCCAGTGACACCAACAGCAATCAAGGCTCAATTACAAGACTACACACAGCCCATACAGGGGCGCACCTAGAGTGCTTAGCTCAGGTGACTGGGGAGGCTGAGCCACTGGGCCCTACAGGATACCTCTACCAATTCCAGGAGACATAGCAGCTCTACTTAATAATAGAAACAAACATAGGGAAGCAACCAAAATGTGGAGACAAAGAAACATGTCACAAATGAAAGAAATGGAAGCAAACGAACTACTAGATACAGAGTTTAAACCATGATAATAAGGCTTCTCAAGGATCTTCATGAGACTTTTAAGGGACTTAGTGAGACTTTCAAAGATCTTAGTGAGGATGTCAAGGACATGAAAAAGGACCAGTCAGAAATTAAGCATACACTAACTGAAATAAAGAATAATTTACAGAGTTTCAACATAGAGGATTCTGAGATCAAATCAGTGATTTGGAATATGAGGAAGCAAAAATCTCCCAATCAGAAGAACAAAAAGAATCCAAAAACATGAAGATAATGTAAAAAGTTTATCAGACAACTTCAAGTGTACCAACATTCTCATTTTGGGGGTGACAGCTGGAAGGATGGGGCAGCCATCCTTTAGATGGGAACAACTGTGGGATTAACAGACACATCCTGGGAGCAACATCAAGACTTCAGGTTTAGAGATGCCAATAGGCCAGCAATTGTCAACCTTTTTCATTTCATGGCGCACATAAACTAATTATGTACTAAATTCTGCAGCACACCAAAAAATATATTTTTTCCCGATCTGACAAAAAAATTTTGATCGTTCACACAGAGCTGCTATTGTTGTGTTGGCTGTTGTCATTTTTTAATTTGACAGTCTAAGGGAAAAGAGGTCAGTATCCCTGACTAAATAGTCAAGTATTGCATGTTTTAAAAATCTTGTGGTACACTGGTTGAATGTCGCTGTAATAGACCATCACGTGGGAATGTTTTACAATTCTTGCTGTGGTGGTTAAAACTCCAGCAGTAAGGTTGGTGTATATAATTTGAAATAGTCTGAATGTGACCCATTTACTCCTTTCAGCCTCTGGTGCAGCTAAGCCTTGACACTGAGAGGTTGCTAATCCTCCCCTCCGCTCCACACTGGGCCTCCCATCTGGTACACCTTCCCCAGGTGTCAGCTGTGCTGGAAACTGCTCATCCAGGCCCAGACGTGTTGCGTGACCTTAAACTGCCTCTGGGAGGTGGTGAGGACAGGGCCCTCATCCACATCCGGGCCCAAGGAGGCTCCTGCTGGTGGCAGGGAGTTGGGTGCAGCTGTTTGCTTTACAACACAGACAATTGCGCCCACCCCCTAGGTCCTCCAGGGCACAGCTCCACACCTGTTCTCTACCTCCTGCCCAGGTGCAGAGAACAAAAGAACACCCACTCACCAAGGTCATTACCTTGATGGGGGTGGGGAAAAAGACTGCAGATGGGAGGGAAAGGAAGAAAAGCTCAAGGGAATACAGAGTGTGAATCAGCATAGTCTGATACAACTTTATTGGATAATTGAAGTTGTTCTATATTTGTGCTGCTCAGTAGGACAGCCACCAGAACATGTGGCTATTGAGCACTTAAAATGTGGCTGGTGCTACTGAAGGACTAAAGTTCTATTTAATTTAATTCAATTCAATTCAGTTCAATTCAATTTGAATTTAAGTAGCCACATGCACCTAGTCCTAGTGGCTATCTTGTTGGACATCATAGGTTTTAACACTTGGCTGTGGAGGACATTAGGATGCTGATAATATGTTTAATAGCAGCTATCATCTGTTGAGCTCATACTTTGTACCAGGTACATTGCATGCGTTCTCTTATTTACTTCTCACAACCACTCTAGAGGAAAGGTATTATTATTACAGATGAGGAAACTGAGGATCAGAGTGGCAAAGTCACTTAGCCAAAGTCCCAGAATAAGGAAGTGCTGAAGGCTGAAAGGGAACGCCCAAAATCACATTCTAAAACGCCACTCAAATAAAATAAACCCAAAGGTTCCTGCAGGCTTTGCAGCATCTAGCTCTCTACAAATGAATGAAGTGTGCAAATTGCTAAAGGAATGCAAATCAGCCTATATTTAGGGGACAAAAGCTCAGACCCTCTGGTCGACCTGGAGTCTTTCTAGGCTGTGGGTGGGTGGGGGCGGAGGCTGAGCGACAGGGAGGGACCTGGGAGGAAAGGGTGTTGGGTGGGGGTGGGGCCGGCCAGCTGGTGTCGACAACTGAGGACATCAGCTGGCTAGCGGGCTGATGGTCTGGCAGGCTTACACAATGAGTAGGGGGCCTGGTCAGAACCCTCTTCCCTCCACACTGGGCCCTCTCCTCCCACCTTGGCCAGCTGCCATGGGCATGTTTCCGGTCTTGGCGAGGCCTGTGGGGCTGGTGGAGAATGCTGGGGAGGTCTATCTGGAGTGACTTAGGGCGGGAGACAGGGGAGGTTAGGGAGGTTTCTGGAGGTCTTCTTGGTGTGCAAGATTTGGAGCTGGGGTTTTTGCCTGCATCCTTCCATTTGATCCTCCCAGAGTACCCCTGGTAATAATAATAATAATCATTATCAACAATAGTAATCTAGAGTCTCATGCTGAGCTGGCTTGGCTGGAGCTAAAGGCTTTATCTTAGTTAATGCTCTAGAGCAGTGATGGCGAACCTTTGGAGCTCGGCGTGTCAGCATTTTGAAAAACCCTAACTTAACTCTGGTGCCGTGTCACATATAGAAATTTTTTGATATTTGCAACCATGGTAAAACAAAGATTTATATTTTTGATATTTATTTTATATATTTAAATGCCATTTAACAAAGAAAAATCAACCAAAAAAAATGAGTTCACGTGTCACCTCTGACACGCGTGTCGTAGGTTCGCCATCACTGCTCTAGAGTCTAGACTACCTTAGGAACTAAAGTTTTTTATTATCTTCTTTTCCACTGGAGGAGCCCAAGGCTCAGAATGGTCAAGTGATTTGGCCAACTTCACAGACCGGAGAGCAGACTTCTTCACCTCAGTTTCCCACCCTTACTTTCTACTTAATAAAGGCTTATTTTGGGATTTTGGAAATTTTTGAGGTGTTTACACTTTTTAACTGTTGGAAAAATCAAAGTAAGAATGTTGTTTGTGATGTCTGAAACATTAAATTTAAGCTTTAACATCCTTAAGTAAGGGTTGTTTTTTTTGAGACACAGCCATGCTTATTTAAATATTGTCTAAAGTTGATTGCTCCAACAGCAGGCAGACTATGTTTTACTACCTGTCCATTTATAGAAAAAGTTGCCCATCCCTACCTACCCTACCGCTTAACCCTAGAGATGGCTCCCGAGGGGAGGCTGGGGACCCACACTCACAGTCCCCTGAGGGTTTTCCTCCCTCTAGCATTCCCTGACCCTTGGCAGCTCTATCCCTTAGCAGGCCCTGATCCATCCTGTCAGCAGGAGTATGATGTGGTATTCATGCATTCATTCCACAAATTGGTCCGGAGCACCTACTGTGTGCCAGACACTGGTTGAGGCATGAGGGATAATGATAGGGTCCTTATCTGCGATATCAAATAATCATCCAGCAAATCTCTAAATACAAAAGGTAGAGAAAGCTGTGAACAGGGATCTTGGAAGTTAAAGAGCATTTGACCGGAGAGCCAAGTTAATCTGGCCATTAGAGAGAGCTTCCTATAGGTCAGTATGCCGCGACCCTTTAATATAGTTCCTCATGTTGTGGTGACCCCCAACCATAAAATTATTTTCGTTGCTACTTCATAACTGTAATTTTGCTACTGTTATGAATCGTAATGTAAATATCTGATATGCAGGATGTATTTTCATTGTTACAAATTGAACATAATTAAAGCATAATGATTAATCACAAAACAATATGTAATTATATATGTGTTTTCCGATGGTCTTAGGCGACCCCTGTGAAAGGGTCGTTCGACCTCCAAAGGGGTTGCGACCCACAGGTTGAGAACCGCTGCTATAGGTGATGGTAACATTTGGAAGTCTGAAAAAGTAGTAGGTTCCAGATCTTTGAGACTCACCTTTCCCCAATCCCCTTCATTGTAATTCCTTTCCCTCTCCTGGGAGCCTAGATCTTGACTCAGGTGAGATCTCTCTGTTTCAGGGAGAGAGGAGCATTGAGAGAGAGGGGAGAGACAATCCCTTTTCCAGCATGCTAGAGAAGGTATATAGATAAGTTGACAGTCACTATTTTATTTTTTAATTTTTTAAATCCTCACCTGAGGATATGTTTATTGATGAGAGAGAGAGAGAGAGAGAGAGAGAGAGAGAGAGAGAGAGAGACACATCTATTGGTTGCCTCCAGTAGAGACCTGACAGAGGACTGAACCCACAATCTAGGTATGTGTCCTGACCAGGAATCAAATCTAAAATGTTTTTTTTAAAATATATTTTATTGATTTTTTACAGAGAGGAAGGGAGAGGGATAGAGAGTTTAGAAACATCAATGAGAGAAACACTGATCCCCTGACAGATGAACCCACAATCTAGGTATGTGTCCTGACCAGGAATCAAATCTAAAATGTTTTTGTTGTACAGGACAAGGCTCCAACCAATCTAGCAACCCAGCCAGGGCGACAGTCACTATTTTAAAAAAATGATTAGAGCCCTGGCTGGCGTGTCTCAGTTGGTTGGAGCATTGTTCCATATACCAAAGGTGGTGGGTTTGATTCCCAGTCAGGACACATACCCAGGTTGTGGGTTTGATCCCTAGTCAGGGTGCATGCGAGAGGCAACCGACCAATGTTTCTCTCTCCCTCTCTCTCTCCCCCCCAACTTCCTCTCTCTCTAAAATCAAATTTTATTTTATTTTTTTATTTTTTAAAAAAAACCTCTTTATTAGTTAAGGAATTACAAGTGTGTCCTTAGCCCCCCAGAGACAATCCCTTTTCCAGCATGCTAGAGAAGGTATATAGATAAGTTGACAGTCACTATTTTATTTTTTAATTTTTTAAATCCTCACCTGAGGATATGTTTATTGATGAGAGAGAGAGAGAGAGAGAGAGAGAGAGAGAGAGAGAGAGAGACACATCTATTGGTTGCCTCCAGTAGAGCCCTGACAGAGGACTGAACCCACAATCTAGGTATGTGTCCTGACCAGGAATCAAATCTAAAATGTTTTTGTTGTACAGGACAAGGCTCCAACCAATCTAGCAACCCAGCCAGGGCGACAGTCACTATTTTAAAAAAATGATTAGAGCCCTGGCTGGCGTGTCTCAGTTGGTTGGAGCATTGTTCCATATACCAAAGGTGGTGGGTTTAATTCCCAGTCAGGGCACATACCCAGGTTGTGGGTTTGATCCCTAGTCAGGGTGCATGCGAGAGGCAACCAACCAATGTTTCTCTCTCTCTCCCTCTCCCCCCCCCACTTCCTCTCTCTCTAAAATCAAATTTTAAAAAATATTTTTTTATTTGACTTTAGAGAAGAAGGGAGAGGGAGAGAGAGATAGAAACCATCAGTGAAGATAGAGAATCATTGATCAGCTGCTTCCCTCACACCCCCAAACGGGGATCAATTGACCCTATAACCTGTGCCTTGACCAGGAATCGAACTGTGACCTCCTGGTTCATAGCTCAATGCTCAACCACTGAGCCACACCAGTTAGGTTAAATTTTTAAAAATTAAATTAAAGCACTAGTAAAATATATTATAAACAAACAAATAAAAATGATTATAAAAAGTATAAAAATGATTATAAAAAGTATAAAAATGATTATATGGTACTTTTATGTAATAATTGCAACAGTTTATTCATTTATAAATATTCAACAAATATTTATTGAGTATCTGCTGTGTGACAAGCACTGTTCCAGCCCTGGGGATACAGCAGTGAACAAGGCTGATAAAAATCCCTGCCCTGGTGGAGCTTCTTACATTCTAGTGTAGGAAGCAGTAAGTAATGTGTTTGATATGAAGTGGCGATAACCACCATGAAGTAAAATAAAGCAGGAGCAGGTGGCAGACAGACAATTTGAAATAGTGAGGTGAGAGTGAGAAGGTGACTTACCCAAACGGGGATCAATTGACCCTATAACCTGTGCCTTGACCAGGAATCGAACTGTGACCTCCTGGTTCATAGCTCAATGCTCAACCACTGAGCCACACTGGTCAGGTTAAATTTTTAAAAATGAAATTAAATCACTAGTAAAATATATTATAAACAAACCAATAAAAATGATTAGAAAAAGTACAAAAAATGATTCTATGGTACTTTTATGTAATAATTGCAACAGTTTATTAATTTATAAATATTCAACAAATATTTATTGAGTATCTGTTGTGTGACAAGCACTATTCCAGCCCTGGGGATACAGCAGTGAACAAGGCTGATAAAAATCCCTGCCCTGGTGGAGCTTCTTACATTCTAGTGTAGGAAGCAGTAAGTAATGTGTTTGATATGAAGTGGCGATAACCACCATGAAGTAAAATAAAGCAGGAGCAGGTGGCAGACAGACAATTTGAAATAGTGAGGTGAGAGTGAGAAGGTGACTTACTTTCTTTCTTTCTTTCTTTCTTTCTCTCTCTCTCTCTCTCTCTCTCTCTCTCTCTCTCTCTTTCCTTCCTTCCTTCCTTCCTTCCTTCCTTCCTTCCTTCTTTCTTTCTTTCTTTCTTTCTTTCTTTCTCTTTCTTTCTTTCTTTCTTTCTTTCTTTCTTTCTTTCTCCTTCCCTCCCTCCCTCCCCCTTCCTCTCTTCCTTTCTTTCTGGGTCACAGTTTGAGCTGAGAGCTGAGTATCCTATGTGGCTATCTGGGGGAGGCATGCATTGCTGGAACACTAAGATGCCATGAAATTAGAATCAATAGCATTCTCAACTTATAAAATTCTAAGTAATAGAATTCTGAGGCCATGTAATGTTAATCAATAGTTCCCTGGTGCCATAAAATTCTAATCAATAGAATTCTCTGGTTGTGAATTCTAACTAAAAGAACTCTGAAGCCATGAAATTCTAATTAATTAGGAACCTTCCCTGTGAAAGCAGCTGGGGAGCTAAATTCTCAGTGTTCAGTGGGAGTTAACCAGGTAAGGGAGGAAGAATGCCCAGGAGGAGGGAACGAGGAGCATGTACAAGGATACTCTTGAAGGAGGATGGAGAGGTTGGGAGTTGGAACCTGTCTTTCACCCAGCCATTCAATCGGTTAGACAACCTTTGAGGGTCCATTTCTCTACCTTTGAGTGCTAACACCAGAGTTTCAACAGCAGACCGTGTGGTGAAAATATAATGCTCAAAGGCACACCTGGGCTGAGCCAGTCCCATTTCCAGATTTTCTTCCAATCAGGTCTGGGACCTGCATAGTCCTCTCTCTGCTGTATGGAATCAGAGGACTCTGGAGTGACTGTGTCTAGGCCTCAGTTCTACCTCTTCCCCTTCTCAGTCTTAGCTATAATATGATATTGTCCCGACTCTTCTCCCCACCCCAACATTTATTATTCTTTGCTCTTTCCAATATTATTATTAATAATAATAAAAGTAATATGTTAATTAGACCAGACGTCCTTCTAGACGAAGCCAGGGCTGCGAGGGACGCTCGTGTCCTGGGTGCCTGCCGGTGGCTGGAGGGAAGCCTGGGTCCTGGTGCCGGAGGGAAGCTGGTGCTGGCAGCTGGGGGAAGGAAAGCCTACTCTTGTACGAATTCCGTGCATCTGGCCTCTAGTTATTAATAACAGCAATGACTGCTAGAAAGGTGTTTGCCAAGGTGAGCAAAGTATTTGCCTAAACAAATTGGTTTGCAAGAATTTCCTGAGGCAAATAGTGAAGTTATTTATTGGTTTACAGTCTTACCTCCTAAGGTAAGAATTTCCTGGAACAAACAATCAAGTCATGTTGACATGGGGGCTTCAGTTCTCAGACCCAATAGTTGAGTATCATTAAGAAAGATGGTCTAGCCCCAGCCTTTTTGGCTCAGTGGTTCAGTGTCCACCTATGAACCAGGAGGTCACAGTTCAATTCCCAGTCAGGGCACATGCTTGGGTTGCAGGCTCAATTCCCAGTGGGGAGTGTGCAGGAGGCAGCCTATCAATGATTCTCTGTCATCATTGATGTTTCTATCTCTTGCTCCCTCTTCCTCTCTAAAATCAATAAAAATATATTTATTAACAAAAAAAGGAAGATGGTCTAGGTTCTTACATTTATTCAGTCCCCTACTGGCGTCATGTTATTGCCAGTGTTTCACTCTCTCACACAGGGCTGCAATGACACCTTGAGCGTGTGTCTGAGCTTTTCTCTGAAGTCCCCATATAGAAGTGAAATTGCTAGGTAGCAAGATGTGAGCATATGCAATTTTCCTTGACGAGTCCTGTATTTCTAGCCCACTTCCCTGACTTCCAGAAGAGGAAGATTTCCCTCCAGGGCCACCAGACCAGACAGCAGGAACTGCCAGGGTGTTGCCCACACCGGCTGCCTGCCCACCCGCCTGTCCTCCCTTGTTCTGGCAGATTAACAGTGACCTGCGACCCCGACAGGCTGGCCACACTCCCAGCCAATTTCAGCCTGCCGAAAGGAGTCCCCAGGGGTGGTCAGGGCTTGGGGATGTGTTGGCCAGATGGGCCTGGGAGGTCTTGGGTTGGCTTATCCCAGGAGGCAGAGCAGGTGGGCAGCCTCCAGTAGCCCCCCCCTCCATTTCCCCATCATGCATCACTGGGCTGTAGCTGGAGCCAGATGGTGGGGATGGGGCGGCCTTGCAGTTTCTGGTCTGACAAAGGATCCTCTATTCTGCTTTCCCATGCTGACCAGCTTGACTAGTCTAGTCTCTGATTGCCCAATCAGTCAGCCTTGGTCTGCCTTGCCCTGGGCAGCCTTTCTGCCGAGACTGTCCCTTCCCCCATCCTAGGCAATATTCTTGGGTAGCCTTGGACTTGGAAACCCACTTATCCACTTGAGAGTGGGTATGACTAAGGCAGTGTTACTTCATGGTTATAATGGGTCACAGATTCAAATCTATAATAATAAAAGCATAATATGCTAATTAGACTGGACAGCCGAACGACCTTCCAGACATCATTCTGGACGTCTTTCCCGATGAAGCTTGGCAGCAGGGCTGAGGCAGCGGCAGTTAGGGGCAATCAGGCAGGCAGTCGAGCAGTTAGGGGTGATCAGGCAGGCAGGTGAGTGGTTAGGGGCTATTAGGCAGATAGGCGAGCAGTTAGGGGTGATGAGGCAGGCAGGCAGAGTGGTTAGGGGGAATTAGGCAGCAGGCGAGCAACCTTCAGGACGTCATTCCAGACGTCCTTCCAGATGAAACCATGGTAGCGGGGCTGAAGCAGAGGCGGTTAGGGGCTATCAGGCAGACAGCTGAGTGGTTAGGTGGTTAGGGACAATTAGGCAGGCAGGCGAGCAGTTAGGGGCAATCAGGCAGCAGGCGAGCAACCTTCAGGACGTCATTCCAGACGTCCTTCCAGATGAAACCATGGTAGCGGGGCTGAAGCAGAGGCGGTTAGGGGCTATCAGGCAGACAGCTGAGTGGTTAGGGGGGATTAGGCAGGCAGGCAGAGGGGTTAGGGGCGATCAGGCAGGCAGGTGAGCGGTTAGGAGCCAGTGGTCCTGGATTGTGAGAGGGTTCAGGCTGGGCTGAGGGACCCCTCCCCTCCAACCCCGTGCACGAATGCACCAGGCCTCTAATTCATTAATAAGATCAAGTGCAATGGGCCAGGAGGGATTGTGGCAAACTGGTGTCTGGCAAGCAGTGAGCTTTCATCCATGAATGGTCCCTGTGATTACTACAGATAGGGAAACTGAGGCCTAAAGAGGAGGGTGCTTGCAGAAGAGTCTCATGGTTAGGAGAATAGGCTTGGGAGTCAGGTCCACATGAATTCATTCCAGATCTGATACTGAGAGAGTAAGTCTTTGGGCAGATTACATAAACTCTCATTCCTCATTTAACATGGGGCTAATTACTAGTAAATCTTTATCATAAAAAAGAGTCCTGCCCTGGCCAGGTAGTTAGTTGGTTAGAGGATCATCCTTATATGCCAAGGTTGTGTGTTCAATTCCGGTCAAGGCACATACAAGAAGCAACCAATGAATGCATAAATTGAAATTTCTCTCTCTCACTCCTTTTTCTTTCTCTGAAATCAATCACTAAATTTAAAAAATTACCTGTAAAATAGGTTCAATAACAACGATGCTATGAGGATTAAGTAAGTTATCCCCCCGAAAGGTTATGGACCATTCTTAATAAATATTAGTTGTTATTGGGAGGGAAGGGGAGGAGCTTGGGGAAGGTCTGCCAAGGAGTTTTTTGGGGTGGGCCCTGGATGCCCCTAACACCTGTCATCTGTGACATTCCTCCTCTAGCTAAGCTTTGTAGTGTCTCCAAGACAGATCTGTCTTGAAGTGTAGCTGAGGGGAAGTCCCTGGGTGACCAGCAACCCTAGGTCCCCTTCTAGGTGCTACCTCTATTTTGCTGTGTGACTCTAGGTCTCTGGAGACTGGGCAATTTGGTTTCTGCCATTTCTCAGGAGTCAGGCTTGTCTCTGACATGGGCAAGAGCATGAGTGAGGGAAGGTGGGTAGTAGGGAAGTGAGCTGGGGTGAATGAACTGCAGGGTTGCTGCCAAGCCAGCTTTCATGCAGAACTGACTCCAGGAGTCCCTCCCCACACACAGGGCCTGGGAACTTTTCATTTGGCTTCTTGATGGCAAGTGAAATCTATTAATATCAAAGTAATGAGATAATTACTGTGATTTGGGAAAATTACTGGTGAATGATTTTGAGGGGATTTCAGAGCAGAGGGGAGTGTGAGTGAAACATCTGTGGGAAGAAAGGAATAAAGGGTTGTTCTGAATGCAACATGAGGTTGGGTGAGCTCTGGGCCCAGGGGTGCTCCCTCCACAGCATGTGACTCCTCCTGGAATCAGTTAAGGTTGGGGGGTTGGGGCAGTGTGTAGAACTCCCAACTCTGGGTCTGTGTGTGTGTATGTTGGGGGTTGGGGCCCTTTAATTTTCTCAGGTCATAGTATAAAGTTGTACACCTGAAATTTATATAATGTTATTAACCAATGTTACCACAATACAAAATTTAAAATGTATTCTTATTGATTTCAGAGAGGAAGGGAGAGGGAGAGAGAGATGGAAACATCAATGATGAGAGAATCATTGATAGGCTGCCTCCTGCACACACCCCCTCCCCCACCACCACGGATTGAGTCCACAACCTGGGCATATGCCCTGACTGGGAATTGAACTGTGACCTCCTGGTTCATAGATCAACGCTCAACCACTGAGCCACGCTGGCCGGACTACCCCAATAAATATAATTTAAAAAATTCTTTCAGAGCCCTCCAGGCTTTTGTTTTATTATCCCCCTTTCATATATGTGGCAAGTGAGACTGAGTGGGGAAGTGAGTTACTTGAGTCAGTGGAAGAGCCAGGGTTTGAGGCCAAGTCTGCCTGACCCCCAAACTGGTTCTCTTTCCATTGGCTGGGTCTGTGACTGAGGGGTGCAGGTGCTGAGATGGGATGGGCTCAGTAAATGGTAGCTGGTATAATAATGGTAACCATAATAATAATTCCACTTCCTCATAAGGAAGGGAAGAAAGTGCTTCAGAAGTGGCACGTTTAAGGATCCCCACTTCCCACACCATTCTAGACTCCCATCTTTCTTCTGTGGAGGCTTGATGGCCAGTTACCTAGGACCCTGCAGCCCTGACTCTCTGCTGCCCTCTGCTGTCATCAGATGTGGTGCTAGGATGCTGAATCTATATGGCTCCAGCATCAGGCTGTTTCCAGCTCATTGACAAATGTCTTTTTCAGGTGACTAATAGTGGGCTAGGGGTACAAGGGTAGTGAAACTCTCTAGGGCCTCTGGTTCCTCCCTCATCAAATGCTGGATTGGGATAAAAATTCTTAGACCATGACTATGAATCTCCTTCTGCTAAGGTTAACACCTTCCTGGCTCCTCATTATCTTTAGGGAAAAAACCAAACCCATTGCCCTGGCTCCTGTTCCCTATACTTCCATTCTCTGAAAAGCCTCTAGATCAGTGGTTCTCAACCTTGGCTGCACATTAGAATCACCTGGGAATCTTTTAAAAATCCTGATGTCTGGGCCTCATCCTCCAGAAATTCTGTTTCTTTGTTATGGGGTGAGGCCACAACATTAGTAACAAAGAAACAGAATTTCCGGAGGATGAGGCCCAGAAATCAGGATTTTAAAAAGATTCCCAGGTGATTCTAATGTGCAGCCAAGGTTGAGAACCACTGCCAAAGACATTGCTGTAGAGGCTTTATTTTCTTGTCCTGGGTCCGGAATTAGAGGGCTTAGGATTATTGTTTGGTTTAAGAGAAAAACCCTCTCTTAATTACATCCTTCCACCAACAAAAAAATAAACACCCAACAGCAAATGTCCTGCTTCCTGAGATGATCATCTACTCTTACTCTCTCCTCTTCTTCTTGATTTCTAACTCAGGACTCAAACCCTTGGTTTATTTTCTTTTTCTACATTCTCTTCCTAAGTTACCTTAGACTGTCACACACTTTAAAAGTCTTCTGTTGTTGACTCTCCCTAATCTTCTTCACACAAGCCATTCTCAAGTCTTAACCTCATTACCTCTTAATTATATTTACTCCTCTCCATCTTCTCTTCAGCCACTTCCCTAGTCCAGATCACCACCATCTGCTATACTCAACTTCAGCAGTCTCTGTACAGATTGGACTTTCCAAAGAAGGCAGCAACAATAGTTCCCATGCCATGTGCTCTTCTGGAATCTTGCCATTCTTCCATCAAGAGGTGGAGTCAAATTCCCCTCCTCTTGAATCTGGGAAGACCTTTGTGATTGTCTTAACCAATAGAGTACAACAGAAATGATGTTGATATGACTTCTCAGCTTAGATCATAAAAACAGTATGTCCTTTCACTTTGCTTTCTTGAACCCTCGAACTTGCAACCCAACCACCATGCTGTGGGCAAGCCCAGCAGCTCATGGAGAGGACTAGAAACCACTCCATCTGACATTATGTGGAACAGAGATGGTCTGTCCCCACTGAGCCCTGCCCCAAGGCAAACAGTGAGAAATATAATTGACTGTCATTGTTTTAAGCCTCTAAGTGGGGTTGTATTTTGCACAGTAATATATAATCTGAATACTTCCCTAAATGATCTCTTTGCTTCCAATCAATCCATTCCCCCTCACATTGTCCACATTTTGTTTAGTGGCCATAAGGATCTTTTAAAAATATAAATCAGCACTGGCCAGTGTGGCTTAGTTGGTTGAGCGTCATCCTGTGCATTGAGGGGTCGCTGGTTTGATTCCCAGTTAGGACCCAGGCCCAGGTTGCAGGTTGGGGTGAGTGCTCAGTTAACAGTTTGCAGTGGTTCTCAACCTTCTGGCCCTTTAAATACAGTTCCTCATGTTGTGACCCAACCATAAAATTATTTTCGTTGCTACTTCATAACTGTAATGTTGCTACTGTGATGAATCTTAATGTAAATATCTGATATGCAGGATGGTCTTAGGCGACCCCTGTGAAAGGGTCATTTGACCGCCAAAGGGGTCGAGACCCAGAGGTTGAGAACCGCTGGTTTAGAGGATTAGCTAATCTGAACAAGTCTCTTGGTAAAAAAACAAACAACAAAAAACCCAAAAAATCTAAAAGTGGTGGGTAAAATCTAAAAACATACATTACTGAGCTGCTAAGCATGAAAGGGATATGGCAAAATGTATTTTTTTAAAATCCGCACCTGAGGATATGTTTATTGATTTTAGAGGGAGGGAGGGAAGGAGGGAGGGAGGAAGGGAAGTAAGAAAGGAGGGAGGGAGAGAGACATCAATGTGAGAGAAACATTGATCATTGGTTGGTTTCCTCCTACATGTGTCCTGACCGGGGATCGAACCTGCAACCTAGGTATGTGTCCTGACAGGGAATCAAACACGCAACTTTTTGGTGCACGGGACAACACTCTAACCAACTGAGTCACCCAGCTTGGGTGCAAAATTTATTTTGATTCACAAGTATTTCTGCAACATCTAAATCATACAACTTATAATATGTAAATAAAGGAGATTATAAATTTGTTAAGGCTTGCTACATGTAAATCTCAGTCATGACTGGACAAGAGTGATTGTATCATCCATTTTTTTTTTAAAATATATTTTTATTGATTTTCGGAGAGGAAGGAAGAGGGATAGAGAGTTAGAAACATCGGTGAGAGAGAAACATCGATCAGCTGCCTCCTGCACACCCCGCACTGGGTATGTGCCCGCAACCAAGGTACATGCCCTTGACGGGAATCGAACCTGGGACCCTTCAGTCCGCAGGCCGACGCTCTATCCACTGAGCCAAACGGGTTACGGCTGTATCATCCATTTTAGGTTTCTATCATATTTGGGAACATGAGTCAAGTATGACAGTGGAATCTTTGGTTCTGAAAATGTTAAACCTTTCTTTAATTGTAGTAAAACTAGAACTATATAAATACACAGTTTTATTGAGATATAGTGGGGAGATGGGTGATAAGTAAATATATGAAGCATGAAGTACAAAGTGTTATGAGTCCTGTGAAGGAAATAAATAGTATAGTTATGGGAGAATTATTAAAATTTCTCTCAACCTTGATTTGAACAGGCCTTTTAAGGAGACAGCACTGAGACAGCAAAATCAAGAAGTATGAGTTCCCTCTCCCTGCCTTGGCTTGGGTGGTGGGGAGTAGCTTCTTAATTGAAATGGGCTGCCTTGTGGAGAGGTGAGCTCCTTGTCACTGGAGGCATCCAAGCTCAGGCTAGAGGGAAAGCTCTTGGAGATGCTATAAAGGGCCTTCTTGCTTGGGGTAAGGGAATTAGACTTGGTGACATTTGGTGGGTCCCCTCTTAAACACCAATATTTTATGGTACTAGCATTGCTTTACTCTAAATTTTACAAGTGTACGACTTGAATTCTCTGACATTCTGAGAGTCTTATTTTAACTAGGATCTTGAGTAGCCCAGTAGAAGGGGCGAAAGCTAAGAAATCAGAAATAATCTGTTTCCTATTCGGGTTCTGTCATTTATTGCCTATATGACCTTGGACAAGTCCCTTTTTCTCTCTAACCTTGGTTTTCTCATATGCAAAATGGAGATTTTAGTGCCTGCCTTACAAGGCTGCAGTGAAGGTTAAAAGGTGACATATTAGGGAAGCACCTGGTTTAGTTTCCATCCCACAGGACACCATGGAGTCTTAGACTTTGGAAGCCTCCCAGCCTCCACTAAGATCCAAACCTCGCCTGGGGTGCAGTATGGTGTCACAGTGATCTCTGGTGCCAGATTGCTTGGGCTTATTACATCATGTATCTGAGCCCCAGTTTCCTCATCTGCTTAGTGGAGATAATAACAGGACCTACTTCCAAGTTTTGTTTTTTTTTTAAATATATTTTTTATTGATTTCAGAGAGGAAGGGAGAGAGAGAAATAGAAACATCAATGATGAGAGAGAATCATTGATCGGCTGCCTCCTGCCCCCATTAGGGATTGAGCCCGCAACCTGGGCATGTGCCCTGATCTCCTGGTTTGTAGGTGGACATTCAATCACTGAGCCACATCAGCTGGGCCCTAGGACTGTCTTGAAGGTTAATTGAGATGATCCAAGCAGTTAGTCCTATTAACTTTCATTATTGCTGCCATCTTAGGGTCTAGGAGGCCAGGAGTGTAAAGAATCTCTGCTCCCTTCCTTGGAGCTTGTGCATAGAGGCCTCTCTGTCTGACCAGAGTCCTCTCCTGGCCTCCTGGCCCAAAGGCTTGAACCTGCAGGGCCTTCAGTGGGGAATTTGAAAGTGGTGAGCTGGAAAGTTCCCCTCCCTCCTTCCTTTTCCTTTCTCCACTCTTGTCCCTTTGTAGTGAACTGGTTTCCTCTGGAAGCTCTGCCCTGAGGTTGGTGGGAAGCCAGGCGTGTGTGTGTGTGTGTGTGTGTGTGTGTGTGTGTGTGTGTGTGTGTGTGTGTCTGGGAGGACAATTTCTGAGCCACAGAGGAGAGGCATCAGCTGACCAGAGTGGAGGGAGAAGAAGAGCATTTCTCCAGCTACAGTGTTCCTGTGGGTGGGCTGAGAGGGACACAGCTGATTGGCACTGCCCATATCATGTGATCTTGCACATACACACATACACATATACACATACACACACTCATATCACTGTTTTCTTTGACTCTACATCCTTCTTCTCTGCTAGCCTCCTTTTATTCTGCACACATCACTCCTCTCATTCCTCTCTTCACATTATAACCACAGAAAATAGTCCCCTAGGGCAGAAACTCTGTATTAGGGCTCTTTCTCACCAAGTTTGGCTCATTAAGTCTTTTTTAAGCAGGGCAGTACGTGGGGGGACTTTTAAGGATCTGGCTCCAGGCTTTGGTCCTGGGAAAGAAAGCTAACCTCCCCCTGGTCCCTTGTCTCCTGCCTGATCCCTCCTCCCTTCCGAAGTTCCAAAAACCAAGTAGATTGTAATTCTCATTTATCACAAGTGCTCACCCCCATATTTCTTAGGCTGCTCTACAATCTTTAAGCACCATCATACTTTTAAAATATCAATGCATAAGTAATGCTATATTTCCTTCCTACATGCTTCCATCCTTCTCTCTCTCTTCCATATACTTGTTAAATATCATGTGTATGCCAGACCCTGGGTTCATTTTATTTTTAAAATATATTTTTATTGATTTCAGAGAGGAAGGGAGAGGGAGAGAGATATATAAACATCAATGATGAGAGAGAGAATCATTGATCAGCTGCCTCCTGCACGCTCCACACTGGGGATTGAGCCTGCATATGCCCTGACCAGGAATCGAACCATAACCTCCTGGTTCATAGGTCGATGCTCAACCATTGAGCCACACTGGCTGGGCCCTGGGTTCATTTTATTTTTTACTTGTATCTCTCCTATTTTGACACTTATAACTATAAAACTATTTGATTGATGCTTGTGTTCCAAGATAATTACACTTCATATTTTTTCAAATATATTTTTATTGATTTCAGAGAGGAAGGGAGAGGGAGAGAGAGATAGAAACATCAATGATGACAGAGAATCATCAATCAGTCACCTCCCTCATGCTCCCCCACCCCCCACCTGGGATCAAGCCTGCAACCTGGGCAGGTGTGCAGATGTGGTGAGATTTTTCTGATAACCATTACGCTTCACTTCATATTTGGCAACTGTCAAGCAGAGTGGGTCAGTCTCCAGGTACTGGTGTCAGAGAGGCATGAGTTTGAATCCCAGCTTTGCTCCCACTCACAAATGTGTGACCTGGGCCAATTAGAGCTTCTCAGTCCAGATTTTTCCTTTTGTATGTTGCGGGTATTCAGAGCTACTCTGTGAGGCTACTGTAAAGATGAGATTACACATGAAAACTATTGACTTAGGCCTGGCCAGTAGTGAGCATTCAATAAATGGAAGTGATATTGATTCTATAGGGATTTATAGTTTTCTTTTTTTAAAATTTATATTGAATCTCACTCGCAGGCCATTGCTCTGTGCCGCTGCTCTTCCGTGCCCGCTGCTCTGTGCCCGCTGCTCTGCCATGAGCACTACCAGGAGGCTGATTGGCGGGCCCTCCGAAACCCGGCCCGCCACGGCTGAGATCCAGGCCATTGCTGACAAGGTGAAGTCCCAGCTGGAGGAGAAGGAAAACAAGAAGTACCCCACTTTCAAGGCCATGGAGTACAAGAGCCAGGTGGTCGCGGGGATTAACTACTTCATCAAGGTTCAAGTTGAAGATGATGACTTCGTGCACATTCGAGTGTTTGAAAGTCTCCCTCATGAAAACAAGGCCCTTGGCCTTGCACAATTATCAGACCAACAAGACCAAGCAGGACGAGCTGGCCTATTTCTAGTTCTGGATATCAAACTGAACCTTCCCCACATGGTTCTCTGTCACGAGTTCGTGTGCTGGGGTCATAAATGAACGACGTCTCTATGCTGTGCCACTTTCGATGGAGGGGCTGCTCTGCACCAATCTGGTGTCTCTGCTTCTGCCTTTAAACACGTGATTTTCCTCCCAATCAATGATCTTAACTAAATTGCTTTCCAAGAGGGCTGAGGTGATCTCTAAATAAATACATTTTTAAGTTTTTGCCCCCCCCCAAATTTATCTTCATTGTTAAAAGTATTATAGATGTGTCCCTTTTCCCCCATTGACCCCCCATCCACCCCCACCTTCCCAGGCCTTCACCACACTACTGTCTGTGTCCATGGGCTATGCATATATGCAAATACGTTCCCTGGCTAATCTCTCCACACCCACCCACCCACACCCGTGCCTTCCCTCTGAGACAGTTTTCAACACGTCTTCACATGGATTTAATCCTGACACATCCCTGTGAAATAGACATTATTATGACTCCCATTTCACAGATGAGGAAATTGAGGCTTAGAGAATTGAAGTGATGAGACCAAGGTTGACATGGAGCTAACAATGTCTGAGCAGGGATCCTAAACCAGGTCTCCAGACTCAGAGCCCCACCTCCCAGTCCTCTTCCCTCACACCGGGAGTAGTTTTGGATTCTTATCCAGACAGGTCTCTCAGTGAGGGACTTCAGGCTTTTCTGTATTCGACTGTGAACAGAACAGGGAATTAATCTGAACTCCCGTGGAAGTGGGGGACTGTATCCTTCTCGAACCTTAAACAGAACCAGCCGTGCTCTCATCCCAGCAGGCGTGGCCGCCATAAGCCACGTCCACACCAAGACACGCCCACAGACAAAAGCTCCAGACCGAGAGTGGGAAACCCGTTCCTTCCAAATCTCCTCCCCTAGCAACCAAGCTCGCGGCTCGGTTCCTAGCTGGTAAACTCAAGCCCTGGCCCTGGAGACCAGTGCGCTACAAACGTAGCCCCGCTACAGGATTCCAAAGCCTTGCACCGGGGTTCCTGGGTCTTTTTCTTGTTTCTACGTGCGTGAGCCATGGCCCCGGACCCCGGTGACCGTGCCCAGCACAGTGTCTCCCCCGCAGGATCCTAGGGCTCCGCTCCCAACACGAAGGCCCACCCCCGTAAGGCCCCGCCAAGCTCTCACACCTCACCGGCTCCACGCCCCGATGCCCTTTCAATCCCACTCTCCAAGTGGTCCCACACTTTACAATCTTCG
>NW_005370318.1:2242191-2262884 GCF_000412655.1 Myotis brandtii
AGCTCCTGCTCCAGCGGCGCCGTGTGACTGTGCGCAAGGCCGATGCCGGCGGGCTGGGCATCAGCATCAAAGGTGGGCGAGGAGGCACCGAGGGCGTAGGGGTCTTGGGGGCTGGCAGCGCACCGAGGACATGGAGTTCGAGGGCTCCTGTCTGGGGGTAAGAGGGTTCGAGGGGACATAGGGAACCGGAGCACCAAGGTCGTCGGAGAGGGTTTCAAGAGTCCGGTGTCTCAGTCGAAAGGCACAGGTGTGGAGGGGGTTGGGGACGCACCAAGGACACGTGGGTGGGGAGTTGTGTGTGGAGGCATAGAGATCTGAGAGCAGTTACCATTCAGGGGTTGCTTGGACATCAAGGACAAGATGGGCCCCAGGAAAGCAGAGGATGGAGAAAAGGGATTGGGGCCTGGGACTGGGAGGTTACTAGGGCCGGGAGGGGGAAGTCCCTGAGACACCAACAAGGTGGGAGCTGTGGGTAAGACCTGGAGTTCAAAGTATAGGGGTCAATTGGAGACACCTGCTGGGCTCACAGACAGGGGGCAGGAAAAGACACAGAAATACGAGGACCCAGTAAGGCTGTGAACCTAGGCAAAGAGGTGGGTTTGAGTTTCCTGATCTTACTGTCTCCTTGCACAGGACTGAGAGGGGTGGACATAGAGTTGTTACTCCTCTCTGGGAGCTCTCAGATCCCAATATTTACAAATTTTTGTAAAAAAATATTTTTATTGATTTCATAGAGGAAAGAAGGGAGAGAGAGGGAGAGAGAGAGAGAGAGAGAAGCATCAATGATGAGAGAGAATCATTAATCAGCTGCCTCCTGCAAGCCCCACACTGGGGAATGAGCCCACAACCCGGGCATGTGCCCTGACTGGGAATCGAACCTTGAACTGATTCATAGGTGGATGCTCAACTACTTAGCCACACCGGCTGTGCCTGATAGCTTTTTTTAGGGTGCAACCAGACTGTTTTTGAGTCCAGGATCAACTGTGTGAACTCAAATCACTTCCCATCTTTGAACCTCCGTTTCCTCAACTATATAGTGAGGCTAATAATATAGTTGTGATGTTTCTATGAGCACAGGAATCTAAAGCATTCACCCTGCCAGCACACAGTAGGTGCCTGGTTAATTATTGCTGTTAGATGAGAGGGAAAATGGAGGCCAGGAGAGATTCCCAAAGCAACGAAAAGTAGTGCTTAAAATCCCTGCACACCCCCAGCTGTTGGGTTCACAGTTCCTACCACAATTACTTTTCAGGGTCTCAGGCCAATCCTGCTATCATTCTGGATATGCTCTGTTCCTGTGCTTCCAGACCCTTTGGCCTGGGTGAGAGGGTGGGGATGGTGGTGCTAAGTGCTACAGTACTCTAGGCTCATGTCCACTTCATCCTGGCAATAAGTGGTAAAAGGTAGGGAGCATAAATCAATATTTTGCAGGTAAGAAACTGAGATTCAGAAAAGAAACAATTTCCCCAGGATTCCACAGTCAATGAGTGGCAGAGCTGGGATTTGAACCTTAATTATCAGGCCACTAGATAGTGCCAGGGGAGTTGGTTCTTTCCCATGGAAGGGCAAATCCCCATGTAGTGAACCAAAAGGGTCTAAAAGAGGAAAATGAGAATCCAGGGAGTGAGCACCCATCTTAGCCCCAAACTCTAGCATGGGGTAAAAACAGATCAATCCAGAAATTGTACACTTAATGTATCAAAGCAGGAAGGAACTTAGAGTTCATATAAAGTTACACTTTGTAGATAGACAAACAGACTAGGAGAGAAGCAGGGACTTTCCAAGGTCACATAAAGTTACACCCTAGCCTAGCGCCATACTTCCAGGTGGTAGTGAAGGTACTTTTAGGAGGCATCAGGGGAAGTGCCAGCTCCATTTAATTCTTCATGTATGTAGATTGCACTCCTGTGGCCATGATGACCTCCCCTCTAGGGTCCAGTCCAGCCCAAGCAGCCAGGAATGATCATAGTTCCACATTGAACTGAAGTTCCCAGTTCCAGGACAAGCAGGGCAGATAAAAATAGAAACCTTTTCCTTTCCTTGGCCTCAAGCTCTGTGCAGAACAAGAAGCAAACGGTTAGGTCTGCATGGGGGTCAGGAGAGACTTCCAATTCTACAGCTGCCACACATTTGTTTTGTGATCTTGGGATAATGACCACCCCCTCTCTATGCCACTAGTTCCTCTTCAGTATTTCAGGGATGGACCAGTGGTGTGATACCTGAGGGTCCTACTTGCAGTCTGCCATAGAGTTAACAGTATTGGTTCTGAAGCTAGGAGACCTAGTTCAAATATATACTGGCTTTGCCACTTACTAACTGGACAACCGTGGGTAAGGGGCTTCTCTTCACACTTCAATTTTCCTCGTCGGAAACTGAACATGTCTGTGTGATTGGGGTGTTGTGAAGATGCAATGAAACACCATTGACAACATTTAGCTCTTTGGCACTTGGAACTAGCAGTAATTATTATTACTATTTTTTTTTTATTTTAAAAGGACATTCAAGAATTTAGCAACAAAGCAATTCAGTAAAATGTATTAGCTATTTACTTATTTATCTAGGCTTTTGAAATCTCTAGATTTTAAGGTCTAGGTCTATATCCTGGATTGTAAAATTTGGAGCCATGGCAATAGCTAATCCCATCATAATGCCAGATTAGGGGGTATCAATGGGTTTCCCTCACTGTGGGAAAATTGCTTAAAACCCAAAATATGTATTTAAGGAAAAATTACTGAAGCCCCTTGTAAATTACTCAAACACTGGTGAACACCCAAAGCATTGGACCAAAAGATCCAGTGACCAAACTATAACATTATGAATTTAGAAAATGACTTTCTCAGTGAGGAAACATTCGCATGTCTTAACTCCTGTCCTAGTCCCAGAGCCTGTAGAGGTGAACCCACTGGGGCTGGCTGGGGAGAAGAGGAAAGTTTGTTTCAGAAGGAACTGTCTAAGGCAGCGGTTCTCAACCTGTGGGTCGCGACTCCTTTGGCGGTCGAACCACCCTTTCACAGGGGTCACCTAAGACCATCCTGCATATCAGATATTTACATTACGATTCATCACAGTAGCAACATTACAGTTATGAAGTAGCAACGAAAATAATTTTATGGTTGGGTCACAACATGAGGAACTGTATTTAAAGGGCCAGAAGGTTGAGAACCACTGGTCTAAGGGATCATAGGATTTCTAATCATGGAAAAGAAAAGAATAAATCACTTGTTGAAAGACTGCATATTTTTTCCAGGTCTAAAGAAAGAACAAAGCATGTATAATGGAATCCAACTCTTGGAAGACAGCAAAAAAGGAATTTTCAAAGAATTTCTTGTACAGTCTAGCTGCTCAAATTTGCATATAATCATTTCAGTCTTTATAAACAAAACGTTTTTTTAACCTTCAAAAATGACTTATTATTATTATTTTATTTATTTATTTATTTTTTATTATCTTAAGTTTTACATATGTCTCCTTTTCCCCCAATTGACCCTCCTTCCCCCCACCCAACCATTCCCACCCCGGGCAAGTCCCCACCGCCCCAGTGTCTGTGTCCATTGGTTATGCTAATATACATGCATACAAGTCCTTTGGTTGACTTATTAGTATTATTAATGTCCCAAACTTCTAAGATTCTTTGCTGAAATTCTCTTTACCCTCCCATCTCCCCTTTCCCAGCACTGGGCTGGTCACTGCGGGAGGCCTTCAAAAATAATTTTGCCTCCATGTAACTCCTAAGCGTTTAGAGTGTCTGCCTCCGTTTCATCCTCTTTCTGTGCCTGTGCAGGGGGCCGGGAGAACAAGATGCCTATTCTCATTTCCAAGATCTTCAAAGGCTTGGCAGCTGACCAGACAGAGGCCCTCTTTGTTGGGGATGCCATCCTGTCCGTGAACGGGGAAGACCTTTCCTCTGCCACTCATGACGAGGCGGTGCAGGTTCTGAAGAAGACAGGCAAAGAAGTGGTATTGGAGGGTAAGCACTGGGGAACCCAGGGTGTTTAGCTCGTCCCTACCTCCTCCAGGCCTCAAGCAGTGGGGTCTGGGAGGTGGGCAGGATTGAAAACAGAAACAGAACTTGGAGACCTGCCTTGAGACTGCATGGGATGGTGGGAGAGCCGGCGCAGAGCCAGACAGACCTGGTTTTCATTTCCTCTGCCCCACTCCCTATCTCTGTGGCCGTGGGTAAGTCCCTGCACTGTAGTTTCCTCATCTGTAAGTCAGGTCTGTAATTTCTGCCTTGCTGGGTTGTGTGAACAGGACAAAAGGTCCATGGCAGGATTTGTCACTCAATGAGTGACTCAGGGGAAGAGAGAAGGGACTGGAGATGGGACGGTTAAGACTCTTCCCTGAGGAACCAGGAGAGCTCTGAAGTCCCAGTTCTTCTAGCACTCAGGGCCCCTAAGACCCTGACACCCATTCTCATTTGGGAGAAGACTTGGCCTTTATGTGCAGAATGTCAAATGAACAAGGATCAGAGAGGAGGTGTTTTTTTCTTTTGTTTGTTTTGTGGGTGGTTCCCCTCCACTATCCCCTCACTGTGTGGTCTTGGATCAGACCTTTGCCTTCTCTAGGTCTCAGTTTCCCCATTGGTTGTTATAGGCCTCTTGCTGTGGTTGTTGCGTATCTGCCTTTTGCCATCTCTCTCAAGAGATTTCTGCTTGGCTCAGCCCTTTCCTCAAACTTCAGCCTGCAATTTCCGGAAGTTGTGGGGGCCTGAGGAATGTGTCTGGCTCATGGCCCAGAACAGGCACAGGGAGGTGGCGGGGGCCGATGGGGAATGCCATGCTGAGCTGAGCCCCAGGCCCAGATCCTGACAGGTTGCCTTTGTTTCCCCAAATGGGTCTCTAAGAGACCACAGAAATAAACAGGCTTTGGGTCTCTGGGTGATCTTTGGCATTCTTGTTCTCTCTCAGTTTTTGTTTTTAATATTTTTTAATTGATTTTTTTTTTTTTTTTTTAGAGAGAGGAAAAGAGAAAGAGGGAGAGGGAGAGAGAAACATTGCTGTGAGAGAGAAACATCAATCAGCTGCCTCTTGCTCTCGCCCAGACCTGGGATTGAACCTGCAACTGGGTATGTGCCCTTACCGGAATCGAACCTGCCACCTTTTGGTGCATTGGACGATGCGCCAACCAACCAAGCCACATAGGCCAGGGCTCTCTCAGTTTTGTTTTACTTTTACATTTTAGGTGTATCTATTTAAATGCTACCGGTGCAGTTTTTATTTTTTGGTGCACTTTTAACATATACAGTGTATTTATTTATTTAGAGAGTAAGTTTAGTGAAGCTGGGGACAGTGAAACAAGGAAGAGCCTAGGATAGAAGAAGCAACAGGAGAGAGACTAGGTGGGGCTGCTTTGGTTCTCTAGAAACATTATGGGGAAGAAGTCAGCTCACTGGAGAGTCAGAGAAAAGGGGGCCTTGGGGCCAGGTTCTGGGGGTTACAGCCCATTGCTCCCCTGGTTGCAGGTCTGTGAGGACCCTTAGAGTTTAGGAGATGCATGCCTGCGGGGGAAGAAGAGGAGGAAGGGAAAGGCGCGGGAGTGCTCCCGGGAGGGAGAGAGCGCGCCTACAGTGTATATTTTTAAAAAGCTGACGCTGCAGTGTTGGTCCCTAAAAGCATAAGTACATCAATCATATTTTAACAGCAAAGTTACATTAATGATATGGCTATAAGATACTTTTTCTCCCAGATGTCTTGTTACTTTGATATTTATAGCCATTAATGCAATTTGAAACAGTTGAACTTTATCAAATTGTCATATTTTGGTTGACTTGAAAAGCTCTTTTAGTTTTTGCTGTTTGAAAGTCTAGCCTATAGGTGGCAAAATTTCTACTATAGACACATTTTTAATCCACATGGAGGTCCCCCTCAGCCCCTCACCTTTAGGTTGAGAATGTTTCTATTTGGGTTCTGAGTGTGGATCATTCTGAGAAGGTAGCATCTCTGAGTGTTAGATAGTTGAAGCATCTCCTGGTTTAGGAGCTAATATCCAAACCTTCCATCTAACTCATTAACTTTAGTCCTTCCTCACTAAGTCAAGAAACATTTGCAGAGACCTACTGTGTACCTGGTGTGCAGAGCATTGAGTTAGAAGCTGAGCTAGACCCAGGCCTCTCTTGAAGGAGCTCACCATCTGGTAGGAGAGATAAAACATAAACACTGTCTCTTCTACACAAACTATTTAAAAATCAGTTTCTAAACTCCTGTCTGCTTTGTGGTGAATCTCTGACCTTGGTAAGATCTTTGCTTCTCTGGGCCTCAGTTTCCATATTGGCTAAGGTTAGATTAGATCAGAGATAACCAATAGCTTTCATTATGAATGTCACCTTCTCTGGTGGTCAAGCCATACTGGCCCGACAAGCTTGGCCTCTCTGTTGCCCAAGATAGGATTTGGCACATAGTAGGCACTTTATAAATGTTAGTAACTCCCCTCCTGTTTCACTGCATTTATATAGAATTGATATTATTTCCTCCTTAAATGTTTAGTAGCATTCTCCAGGGAAGCCACCTTTATAGAAATGTTTTTAACTCTGATTTTAATGTTGTTAATAGGGTAAGTTAGAGGATCTATTTTTTTCCTTGAATGAACATTGGTAGTTTTTGTCGTTCAAGGAATTTGTCCTTTTCATCCAAGGTGTCAGATTTATCGACATAAAGTCATTGATTATTTCTGCCTTTTGGATGAGAGCCCTCTTTTGCTTTCTCTTTTTCTCCCCTCCCTTTATGCTGCTCTACTCTGGTTTTGAGGGCACAGTCTTATGGGGGAGACAGCTGGGCAAATCTACCAGGTCACCAACATGTCACACATGCTGAGATAGGGTCTGCTCAGGGAGTGGAAGAGGAAGTGGTTTCTTCTCTCTGGGTTGTCAGGAAAGACTTCCTGGAGAAGGGGATGCTGCCACTTTATGAACAATAAGCAGAGGTGAGTACGGGGTGGAGGAAGGCTTTCCAGGCAGGGGAACTGTGTGAGCAAAACCATAGAGGGGTAAAGTGACTTGACTTTAATAATTCAGCTTTATCTGAGCCTATGGTGTGAGGAAGTGAAAAAAAAGAGGAGGCTAACCGGATTGACAGATTCTGCAGAGCCAGACAAAAGGAATTGGACTTTCTCTGGAGAGAAAGGAGGAGCCATTACAAGGTGTTCGGCAGGGTTCACATGGTCAGCTCTGAGCTTTAGCAGCATCACTCTGGTTTGGAGGGAGGCACAAATAGATGCTCAATGGCAACGTGGAGGCGAGGCCATGAACAGGAGGGAGAAGGTGATGGGGCCGTGAACAGGAGGGAGAGGGTGGTGGTTTGATTTAAGCAGGCTTGCGTAAGAAGAGTTTGGAGGTTGTGGCCTTCTTTGTTAATTTCCCCCCGGCTTTTTCTTAGTTGAAGTCTCTTTTGAGTTGCTTTCCTGGCCCAGAAAACTTACAGAAGGAGGTCATTTCAACCAAGGCAGTAAAGGGGTGGGAGTGGGCACTGGGGTCAAGAATCTTTGAGTTGCATGGATGATCTGAGAAGCTTGGAGGAGGTGAGGGAGCTAAGATGCTGGCTTGTGGCTGGTCCTTGAGATTTGGAGGAGTCTATGTGGAGAAGGTAAGAACTGGGCAGTGGCCTGAGTCTGGAGCCAGTGCTCTTGAGAGCCTCTCTGGGCCTAGGTTCTCTGCTAGAACCCAGTCACTGGTCACATTGTTCAGAACTTCCCTGCCCCTATCTCACTCATAAGCTATCTCCAAGGGGCCATGGAAAGGGAGAGGGAAAGAGAGATAGAAACATCAATGATGAGAGAGAATCATTGATCTGCTGCCTCCTGCATGCCCACAATGGGGATCAAGCCCGCAACCTGGTCATGTGCCCTGACCAGGAATTGAACCTTGACTTTCTGGTTCATAGGTTGATGCTCAACCACTGAGCCACACCGGCCGGGTAGGTGGCCTATCCTTTGTATGAGAACTTGGCAGGACGGCTGGGCATCTTTCCTGAGGCCTGGGTCTTGGTAGGTACAGAGCTTCCTGAGAATGTCCTAGAAGGACAGATGTCATTGACAAACTCTGGGTGCCAGCCAGAGCCCTACTTCTTTGGCCTAAGTCAGGGGCTCAGCTGAGCATCAGCAACCCTAGTCTGCCTTCTGTACCTTTTCCTCTGCGAGGTCAGGGGTTTACACAGATGTCTTGAGCCTGGTCTCAGTCACAGGGGTGTGTTTGTGACCAGTCTGGGCCCAATCTGGCAGCCAACATACCTTTGCCTGCTTCTTAGAGAGGCCCATTGTGTGCACAGATCTGGAGCCAGGGCCAGCCTGGGCCCTTAGAGACCAAGCCTGTGGGAAAAGGGGAATAGCCAAATGCCTCCTCTCCCTCCACCTCCAGTGTGGCTGGCAAGATAGAGTCAACAGTGAGCCTGTGATGCATTAAAATATAATACTAAAGGACAGTGCAAATTAATGAAGTCAATTTTGGTACTTTGTACAAAGGGAAAGTACATTCCACATAAAGATCAGGCTTTTAAAAGATACAGGAATAGCCCTAGCCAGTTCGGCTCAGTGGATAGAGCGTTGGCCTGTGGACTGAAGGGTCCCGGGTTCAATTCTGGTCAAGGGCACATGCCCGGGTTGTGGGCTCCATCCCCAGTAGGGGGCGTGCAGGAGGCAACCAATCAGGGATTCGTTCTCATCAGTGACGTTTCTATCTCTCTCTCCCTCTCCCTTCCTCTCTGAAATCAATAAAAATATATTTTTAAAAAAGAATCATTTAAAAACAAATTAAAGACACAGGAATAGAGTAACATGCATATAAAAGGCACATACCGTAATAGGAATTTCTATCATCCCTGTTACAGGCAAAGTCACCAAAGTTTGTTGAGAATAAATAACTTCCTTCAAGTCATCCAACCAGTAAATTGGCAGACTCAGAATTGAAACCAAGGTCAGTTTGGTTGCAGAGGCCACCATTGCCTCAGCCTTGAATAATACCTACCTTGTATAGTTATTTGCAAGATTAAAAAATAATAGATGTAAAGTGTGTGTAACATGCTGAGGCCAGTGCCCAGAGTATATACTTATTCATTTTATTTGCTGTTTATAAGGATGAGACAATGCGCGTGAAGTGCATAGCACGATGTCTTCCACATGGTAAGCATTCAATAAAAGTCAGCCTTTATTATCATCACATCAGCATCAGCAGATTATTGTTTTCTCCAGTAAACTCCGAGGCCTTTGAGGGCAGGAATCATGTGTAGTTTGTCTCAGAGCCCCCGGCCTGGCACTGGGCCCAGCACACATTAGATCTTGGTGAGTGTTTGGGGGAATGATCACTGGGGTACATCTCAGACCTTTTCTACTTTATCTTTAACCTAGTCGATTGCAGTTTACTTTCCTAAATGTTTAAGGTGAGGCTCAAGACTCAAGCTGGGCCTCAAGGCTCAAGCTGGGCTTGACTGACGCCTGAGAATTTCTTTTCTTTCCTTTCCATTGAATTTATTGGGGTGACACTGGTTAACTGAGAATTTCTGTGATGAGTTCTTCTAACTCCACGTCTAGGCCCCTGCCAACTTCTCCCCTGGGAGATGGACACGCCAGGTGTCCTGACTGAATTTGGCTCAGTGCATCACCACCATCAAAAGTGGGATGTTATTAATGGTTGCAGCTGATTTGAGGTCACCCTAGTTGGCTTAGCCAAGTGATGCCATGCTCCTGAGGTGCCTGTGGGACTCTTGTCCTGGGAACAGAGTCGAGAATGTAGCTCCTATTTAGTCCTCCCATGGCCACAAAGACCTGTTGTTCTAATCATTGTTTTCAAGGGAACATTATTTGGCTACACACACACCACACACACCATAAACCATACCACACCCACACAGTTTTAGGCCATGTGACTCCCCACAGACAAAATTTGGCTTAATGCAGCCCTGGCCTGTTCTCTGGATCTTGATTAAAATTCCTGTGGGGCTCTGGAGGGGGGTTCTGGCTTCGATTAGCTGTGTGAGTCTGGCTGCTGATGGTGGTAGAGGAAATAATAATGATAATGATGTAGTGTCTGCTGTTCATGGGATACCCATAGCAGCGGTTCTCAACCTGTGGGTCGCGACCCCTTTGGGGGTCGAACGACCCTTTCACAGGGGTCGCCTAAATACATCCTGCATATCAGATATTTACATTATGATTCATAACAGTAGCAAAATTACAGTTATGAAGTAGCAACGAAAATAATTTTATGGTTGGGGGTTCACCACAACACGAGGAACTGTATTAAAGGGTCGAGGCATTAGGAAGGTTGAGAACCACTGACCTATAGTGTGCTAGACACTGTGCTAAGTGTCTTCCATATGTTATCTCTGTGAATTAGGTACATTATTTATTCCATTGTGCAGGTGAGAACAATGAAACTCAGAGAAGTGAAGCTACTTGCCCAAGGTCACACAGTAGCAGAGATAGAATTTGAGCTCAGATCTGTCAGATGCAAGAACCCATGTTCTTAAATATTTATACAGCACTGCAAGTCATTAACCCCTGAGAGACTCAGTTTATTCAATTTATTCAACTGTTAAATAAGGACATAGATCCATTTCTTGAAATGGTGCGATTAGATGAAGATGTGTTTGTGAGAGTTAAGGTTGGTGCTTGGTATATAGTAGGCGCTCAATAAGTACTTCTTTTTAAGATCCTAGAACTCTTTGCTTCTGGAAGGGTTGATGAGGGTCTCATCCCCAAATCCTGGCTTAGATTATTTTGAATGTGGTGTTATATACATATTTTTGGTTTTTGGGTTTTTTTGTTAATCCTCACTTGAGGATATTTTCCCATTGATTTTTAGAGTGGAAAGGAGGGGGAGAGACAGAGAGAGACAAACATCAATGTGAGAGAGACATTGATTGGTTGCCTCTCGTGCGCACCTGACCAGGGCCTGGGATGGAGACCACAACCGAGCTATGTGCCCTTTACCAGAATCAAACCCGGGATCCTTCAGTCCACCGGCTAACGCTCTATCCACTGAGCCAAACCAGCTAGGGCTATACATATATTTTAAAAAGTAGATTTTCAAAAAAATATAGAAAGTAATATATGCCTATTAAAAACCCAGGAGAGTGAGTGTAAAGCAATTGTCTTTTCATAGAGATAACCACAGTTGATATTTTCACATTCTTCCAGAAAATTTCCATATTTGTTTTTATCCTTTAACAAGTTGAGGACATATTTCCAACTCAGTACATGTAACTCTGTTTCATTCTTTTGTTTGTTTGTTTGTTTTTAAGAAGTTCTAGGAAACTAGAATTTCAGTGTTTCGTACTTGTATTTTTTCAAATATGTTTTTATTGATTTCAGAGAGGAAGGGAGAGGGAGAGAGATATGGGAACATCAGTGATGAGAGAGAATCATTAATCGGCTGCCTCTTGCACTCCTTCTACTGGGGATTGAGCCCGAAACCTGGGCATGTGCCCTTGACCGGAATTGAACCTGGGACCCTTCAGTCAGCCGTTTGGTCGATTTGCATATTAGGGCTAACCAGCTAGGGCTCTGTTTTATTCTCTATAATGATTGCACAATATCATCTACACTAATAAAAGAGCAACATGGTAATTAGCGTACAACCGCTACCCTTTTCATTGGCTAATCAGTGAGTATCTGCAAATTAACTGTCAGCCAAGATGGCAGCCGGTAGCCAGGCACATATTAGGGCTAACCAGCTAGGGCTCTGTTTCATTCTTTATAATGATTGCACAATATCATCCTATATAATAAAACCCTAATATGCAAATCGACCAAACGGCTGAACAACTGGCAGACAACAGGTCCCTATGATGAGCACTGCCCCCTGAGAAGGAGGCAACCAGCGGCAGTGATCGGGGGGCGGGGCTGGTCAGCGAGCGCCTTACCTGTTGCCTCCTGCAAATCAGTAGTTGGACATCCCCCCGAGGGCACAAGCGGGGCTGAGGGACCCCCCTCCCCACCACCCCTCTCCCCCACATGAATTTTGTGCACTGGGCCTCTAGTATTATTGATATTTGTACATTGATTTAACTAATATTTACTGAGTCCTGTCTGTGTTCCATGACTAGATGTAGGCACTGGTGATATAGCCAAGAATAAAACTGAATTAGGAGCCCTGGCTGGAGCTCAGTTGGTTGGGCATCGTTCTGTGCACCGATAGGTTGTCGATTCGATTCCTGGTCAGGGCACATGCCTGGGTTGTGGGCTTGGTGCAAGAGGCAGCCTATCGATGTTTTGCTTTCACATTGATGTTTCTCTCCCTCTCCCTTCCTCTCTCTCTAAAACTAAATTTAAAAAATATAAAGTTAAATAAAAAAGACTGAGTCAGGAAGCTCATATCTTATATTTAGCAGCCTCTACCCATGGACATTCAAGTTGTCACTAGTCTCTTGGACCAAAGACAATGGTGCTGTGACCCCTCTGTGCACTTATGAGCATTTATCTGAAGCAGGGCTCCTGCAAAGGATATTATTAGATCAAAGCTTTCACATGCCTTTAGGATCTTGATAGATGGTGCCCCTTGTGCTGCATAAGGGTGTGGTGAGGTGAGATTCTTTTGCTCAGAGTGTGGCAACCTAGGCTCTGTTGTTCAATCCTGCTTCAGGGCCTGCCAGGGGCTGGGGACTATTTATAGTCCAGCCTTGCTAGACCAGCAGGACTTTAAAGGTCAGCCCTTCCAGAGCCTGTTGGAATCTCATGTCCACTCCATACCATCCTGGGTGGGAATGTGGGCAGCCCTGACTTGAATCTTTATAGTGCCTTACTCAGAGAGCTGGTGTATCAAGTGCCCATTATTTAGGCAGAGAAACTCAGGCTCAGAGAGACCTTGAGACTTGCCAAGACCAGAGAGCAAGTGACAGGGCCTGGATTAAAATCTTTGTCTGTCTGTAGCCACATTGTGTGCTCATCCCCTTCTACTGTTACACTCAGAACAGCAGCAGAAAGAATAACTATATTACTTATTGAAGATCTATTCCATGCCAGGCGGGGCGAAGCGCCTTTCAGGTGTTGAATATCAATATGCTTGAAGTAGATATATTTTGCTCCCATTGTAAAGATGAGAAAATAGAGGCTTACAAAAGTCAAGTCAGCTGTCCAAGGTCACAGAGCAAGGAAGTAAAACCCAAGCCTATATCACTCCAGAGCCCAATTTGATGTCTCTTCAGGCTGAGAAGCCCCAGGCCTGTCAATATTCATTCATTTAACAAATTTCTTATTTACTGATTACTTGGTATATGTTGGTACTATTCTAGATGCTGGGGATACCCTAATGAACAAGCAAACAGGTCTCTGCCCTCACAGGGCTGATATTTTGGTTGGAGGAGAAAGGCCATTAACTAGTAAACAAATGGGCAGATCATGTAATTTCAGGCGGGGGCTAGTAAGTGACCACCTCCTGAACAGATAAGGAACAGCTTGAGCGTAGAGAATAGGCTTCAGCCAAGACTCAATGCCAAGATATTCAGTCCCAAACATTTATTGAGCACTGGGATAAATACTGGGGATACTGTATTGAGCCAAAACAGATGCATCCCCTATCTCTTCTCAGCCTTTTGGCCAAGATCAAATGCAGATGTATTTCCTTTTCTTTGCTCCCTGGGCCAGGCAAATGGTCCTGCCTTATCTGTTCCTTGTGTTTTTATTTATTTATTTATTTATTTATTTATTTATTTATTTATTTATTTTAAAAATATGTATATATTAAATATATTTTATTGATTTTTTACAGAGAGGAAGGGAGAGGGATAGAGAGTTAGAAACATCGATGAGAGAGAAACATTGATCAGCTGCCTCCTGCACACCCCCTACTGGGGATGTGCCCGCAACCAAGGTACATGCCCTTGACCGGATTTGAACCTGGGACTCTTCAGTCCACAGGCCAATGCTCTATCCACTGAGCCAAACTGGTTAGGGCTTTAAAAATATTTTTATTAATTTCAGGGAGGAAGGAAGAGGGAGAGAGAGATAGAAACATCAATGATGAGAGAGAATCATTGATTGGCTGCCTCCCGCACACTTCCCACTGGGGATTGAGCCCACAACCTGGGCATGTGCCCTTGACCAGAATCGAACCGGGGACCCTTGAGTCCACAGGTCGACGCTCTATCCACTGAGCCAAACAGGCTAGGCATCTGTTCCTTGTGTTTTTAGAGAAGCCTGGATCCTTGGGGCCCTGGCTTCTCTCCTTGGGAGAGCTGGGACCTGGGGCCTCGGGAATGGGCAGTGTTTGTATCTGTCTCAGTTTGTACAGTGTTTGTATCTGTCTCAGCTTCCCTGAAGAGGAAGAGCCCATGTGTCACTGCTTTATCAGGCTTCTGGGCCAGGATCTTGGCTGGGGTGGGTGTGGATACCAACTGTGTCTATCCTTGGAGTCTCAAGAATGCTGGCTACAAGGCCATGGTCGTGCCCTCAGCTTTCCAGGCCATCGCCTTTAGGCAACCTGGCCCTGCTTGCTGGGTGACTCAGGTAGAAATCAGAGCAGAGAGGAAGACTCAGAGCTGGGCTATTTATGGTCACACTCCGGGGCCCCCACGACCCCACCCCCATCCTGGGGCAGGCCACTGGTTTGTGAAATCCAAGCCCTGTATCCAGTGCCAGCTGGTGTGCTGTCCATTTATAGCATGTTCTGTGGGAAAGGAGGAGGACCCAGTTCTGGAATGGCCTGGGTGAGCAGGGGCTCTAGCAGTTTTTCTGACTTCAGAGTTGACAAATGTGCATTTGTGGAGCACATAGGATAGGAGATCCCTGCTGCATTCTGGGGATACAGAGATGAGTCAGATGAGGTCCCTATCCTCACAATGCTCCCATCCTGCTGGGGGACAGATCTCCACACAGACACAGGAGAGTGGATCTAGGGGACTGCAGAAGTGATGGCTGAGGTGGAACCAGTGTGGGCATCTGGGAAGGCTACCTAGAGGGGTGAGTTTGAGCTGAGCTGGGACCTCTTGGAGTGTGGCACCTTCTCCCTCCTGGTGAACAAATGTGTCCTGCCCTGGCATTCATAGAAACTGACTCTGGGTTTGAATCAAGCCCAGTTTCTGTTCTCTGGGAGTTCCATTTTGTTGGGAGAGACAACCCCAATGCACAAAATAACAATAGAGTTCTCAGAAGTGTGGGCAGAGGTGGCTGATAGCTAAGAAACATATTTTTTGAGTCCTTAACTTGTGCCACATGTTTTACATAATCTCATTTAATTCTAACCTCTCTCTAAGGTAGACAATGTCATTCCTCTTATATTTATTATTATCATTATTATTATTATTATTATTCCTCACCTGAGGGCATTTAAAAATTTAATTTTTATTTATTTATTTATTTTTAAAATAGATTTTTATTGATTTCAGAGAGGAAGGGAGAGAGAGAGATAGAAAGGGTTCTGTTGGCAAGGAGAAAAGAGCAGGGGGATGGCTTGAATGTCATATAGGCTGTGATGTGTCCCACCTTCATTGTCCCTTGAGACATAATCCAACATTCAGTTCTGGGGTAAGTCATTGCTATGATGATGATGATGAGTTCTTTTTAGTCCTAGTCCCCAAAACTTTGGGCATAGGCTTAGTTCTGTCACAAAAACCTACTCTTATTTTCAACAAAACTTCTCTTTCAACCTCAGTAGAGTTTCTACCTTCCTCTCCCACTCCAAGGGCAGTCTCCTGTGACAGAACTAGGTCCTATCTGGTTCTTCCAGGGATCTGGGCTAAGAACTGCTTCTTCACTCCATCTCGTCTGCCCGCTCACAGGAAGAACGTACTGGTTGGGCCTTGACTGCATACATCAGATGACTAGCAAACCAGATGGCTGAGGGGAGAGGAAGGAAGGCTGCTCAAGGGGTAACAGGGATAGGTACCTTCAGTAGGGCAGTAGAGGGGACCACCTGGCTGGGGGAAGAGAGAGTAGTGCTTGTAAATCTTGATATACCATCTTCCTAGTAGCTCATTTTAGAGGTGAGGAGACTGCTGCTCATGAGAATTGGGAATAGTTCCAATGCCAGGGCACATGTGGCAGACACTGTTGCTTGCCTTCAATCATTTCCCCTTCATTCTTGCTAACAGAAGCCTGATTTTTTGGGTGGAAATATGCTCACTCCCAGAGGCTGAATTGTGATTGGTCTAAATCATGACTATTCCCTCTTAAAAAATTTTATTGATTTCAGAGAGGAAGAGAGAGAGAGAAAGAGAGAGAGAGAGAGATCAATGATGAGAGAGAATCATCCATCGGCTGTGAGCTGCATGCTCCACACTGGGGACTGAGCCTGAAACCTGGGCATGTACCCTGACCTGGAATCAAACTTGTGACCTCCTGGTTCATAGGTTGATGCTCAACTACTGAGCCACATTGGCCAGGCATAACTATTTCCTCTTGGTAATAATTGTGCTAGAAGTGGGCCTGCACCCGGCTTGGATCAATGAGATATAAGGCTTCATGGAAATACTAGTATTTCCCTCTCTGATAAGAAGAAGGTGTTAGGAGACAGTCTCTTTTCTGCCTGTCTCTTCCCTTTCTGCTTTGGGTGTTGTTGACGTGCTTGAGCTGTGGCCATTCTGTGGTCATGAGAATGGCAGAAAGGTTTACCCTGAATCCAGTGTCATTGAGCCACTGAACCAATCCTAAAATTGCCTTCCTCTAGACTTCTTGTTATGTGAAATCAGAAATATCTTTATTGCTCAAGGCATTGTTATCATATGTTCTATTATTTGCAGCCAGACTTCAACAAATGATATAGCAAGAATGACCAAAATGTTTTATTACCAATCAACCTTAATTGATTGGTAATGGCTGCCATAGAACACTGTTATTGATTAATGATATATTCCATGAGCAAGGGATAAAGAAGTGGTAGCGTAAGTGTCATATGTTTACCATTCCAGTCCTACCTAGGGCCAGTCCAATACCTGACACATAGCAGGTGCTCAAGAAAACTGACTTGTTTCTGAATCTCTACTCCCACAAAGCTCTTCTCAGATCAACCCTGTCATCATGTTGCCTTTTACTTTTAGCTGCCAGTGTTCGTGAGATCTTCTTTTTCTAGAGAGGCATGAGATCCAGGTCCTGATCACGACTCTTTTGGTTGCAAATGTCATAACTTCTGTTGACATGGCAGCCTGACTTTCTAACGAACAAGCATTAGAAACTGGAACATTAGCAGGTGTTCCCCTCTGTTTCTTGACATGCATCTCCACTAATTTTACCTCTCTGCAAACCAGCTTTCCCCCCTTCTTTGTCCCCACAGCAGAAGGTGGTTGACTCCCATAGCAAATTTGTTCAAGACACCAGTCTCAACTGGGTAGCCTAGAGTGGGTTAGATGGTCACCCCTGGTCCAGCTAGCATAGCCAGGAAAGCAGGATCACATGTCAGAACATGACTCTATGGGTCAGTTGGGCAGAGGAGTAGGTCTGGGCTGCTCTTCTAGCAATATGAAGATGTACTGTCTAATATGGTCATCATTTGTTGCATGTGACTTTTGATTTTTTTTTTGTTTTAGCCCCGCACAACTTTTTTTTTATTCTTTTAAAAAAATATTATAATAAGTACAATTAAATAAAATGCCCACTTCCCTGTGTCTGTGTGGAGCTCCCATTAGGCTGAGAGCACTGTGAAGGCAGGGACCTTATCTGACTCATAAAATAAAAAATGCAGTTCCTCATTTGTACTAGCCACATTTCAAATGTTCAATAATCACATGTGGCTTAGTGCTACTGTCTTGGACAATGTATATATATATATATAGAGAGAGAGAGAGAACATTTACATAATCACAGAGAGCTCTGTTAGACAATGTTATTCTCTAAGGTGTCCACTATACTCAGTGATGATTGTTCAGAGCTAAGAGGGCCCTTCGGCACCTATATTGGTTACAATACAAGTTATGCTGCTATAATAAGAGACCCATAACATACTATGGCTTAAATATAATAGAAGCTCCTTGCTTTCTTAGTAACATCCAAGTCTGACATGACATCTTTAAAGTGTCAGCCTTCCTTAGAGTGTGGCTCATGTACTCATAGTTAAGATAATGCTCCACCAGCCTTTGTTCTAGCCAACTTAACCCTGTTGGGGAAAAGAGGGGGAAAGGATCGTTCCCTTTCTTTAATAGACAGAACTTGATTGTTACACACACCCCTTCTGCTCTGACCCTATCAGCCAGACTTGATTACGTGAGCACCTATATAGCTGCAAGGGAGACTGGGAAATGAAGTCTTAAGCTGGGAGGCTATCATTATACTGGAGGACAGTTAGCAGTCTCTACCACATGACTATCTCATTCAACCCCTCTTTTCTGCAGATGAAAAGACTGAAGAGAGAGAGGCAGACAATGGGATCGTGGCAGAGCAGTCACATCTCCTAACTTCCCTGTTGGTGCTCTTTTACTGCCTTGCTGTAGCTGTTCCCTGTTCCCTGTAAGCAGTCGATCCCAAAGGTCCAAACACTTCTACTTACTTGGTTAGAACTTAGTCACATGGTGACACCTAGCTGCAGAAGAGGCTGGGAAATGTAGCCTATCTTCCAGGTGGCCATGTGTCTATAAACCGGGAAAAATGAGAGAATAGATGTTGGAATGCATCTAGTATTTTCTACCATAAAATCAGAGACTTGAGCCTAGGAGAGGATAGTGACATTAGTCATAAATTGAAGTCTTAATGAATTAGTGAAAATTGTGATGTGTGCTGCATGGGAACCCATGTCACAGTGGTAACTGCTGACCTGTCCCCTGACCAGTCAAGTACATGAAGGAAGTCTCACCATATTTCAAGAACTCTGCCAGCGGGACCTCGGTTGGCTGGGACTCGCCTCCTGCCTCACCCCTTCAGCGGCAGCCTTCCTCCCCTGGTCCCCCACCCCGAGACTTCAACGGTGCCAAACACATGTCCTTGAAGATGGCATATATCTCGAGAAGGTGTACCCCCAGTGACCCAGAGCCCAGGTAAGCCTGGAGTGGGGGGCACCTCAGACAGTCATGCCCTGGTGTTGTTAGGTGGTGGGGCCAAAGGAAAGATACAATGCCTGAACATGGTAGGTGCTTAAGAAATGTTTGTTGAATGGATGCAAGAGTGAAGTTATGGGGATGAGGGTGTGCTTGCTTTTCTCTTCTTCCTCTGGGCAGTTCACATCTGAGGAGGAACTTTGAATATGGAGAGCCCTGAATGGGATTCCAGTCCTGGTTTTCCTTGAACTAGTCCCTTTTCCTCACTGACCTTTAGATTTCCCATTGTGAAATAAGGTTGTCAGACTCAGTGATCCCCTCAAGTCTCTACCGACTCTGTTGCGATTCTGAGATGTCTGGTAATACTTGTTTCAGGGCCATGGAAGGTTATCGTCCTTCACATCTGAGCAGCCCTTAACAGTTCATTGATGATAAGATTGATACCAGCCAACATTATTGTGTTTACCACCAACAAAATTATTTAGTTCTCACAGCGATCCTATGAACAAAGTCCTATTGTTTCACCCCATTTTATAGATGAGGACAGAGAGAGGAAGTAAACTGCCCAAGGTTAATCACACAACCAGGAAGAGATGGAACTTGCCTCTTTCCAGGTAGCTCTCTCTGCTTTAGAAGCTATGGGTGCCTGAGTGATGGTGGTGGTTGAATGGAGTGTATATTGATCAAGTGGGGTATGCGGTATTGAGGGTGGTTGTATACATTGGGAGTGACAAAAAAGGTTGTGCTGTGGGTCCGAGTTATAGCTAAGTTCAATGTCAGTCAAATGCCCAATATTGGCATCCAAATCTTCTGCCCCTACTTGATGACCCAGCCCTACCCTGCCCCCATGAGGCAAGAAGTGGTAATTCACAGGTAACTTACAGGTGTTCCACCAAAGGGACTTAGGTGAAGGTGAGGGTTATTAGTCCTTTCTGAGACTCATAGAACCTTAGGTTAATCGTGGTTTCCAGCCCATCTCGGACATTACCTGAAGCATGTGTGTGCATGTATTTCTATGTGTGTGCATGTATTTCTATGTGTGTGCACGTGTAGATGACATGTAAATACAAGTGTTTGTGTGTATATGTGAGCATTTGCAAGGATATTGGTGTAGATTCATGTATGTGTTTGTGTGTTTATGTTAATGCTCATATGTGTATATGCATGTACGCATATGTGCTTGACTATGTGCGTGCATATGTAACTACATGTGTAACTTGAATATAACTGGGGTTCCATATCAGCACTATATCCCAGTCCAAGGAACACAGTCTGTTAACTAAAATATAATGAATAATATTTTACTTTTACTTAGGGTTACATTGGGCTGCAAGTATCAGAAACCCTAACAAGCAATGGCTTAAATAAATGAGAGATTTATTTTTCCACATATTTAAAAAGTCTAGGGTTAGCTGTTTATTTAGGTTCTATCACTGCTCAAGAATGCCCTCAAGGGATCAGGTTTTCAGCTTTTTTCCTGCCATCTTTTTAAAAAATATATGTTTTTATTGATTTTTAGAGAAAGAGGAAGGAAGAGGGATAGAGAGATAGAAACATTGATGAGAGAGAAACATCATCTATTGGCTGCCTCCTGCATGTCCCCAACCAAGGACTGAGCCTGCAACCCAGGCATATGCTCTGTCCAGGAATCAAACTGTGACCTATTGCTTCCTGGGTCAATGCTCAACCACTGAGCCACAATGGCTGGGTTCTCCTGTCATCTTTTTTTTATTATTAAATATATTTCTTTATTGATTTCAGGGAGGAAGGGAGAGGGAGAGATAGAAACATGATGAGAGAGAATCATTG
>NW_005370318.1:2262984-2265856 GCF_000412655.1 Myotis brandtii
CCCCCCAGTCCACAGGCCGACACTCTACCCACTGAGCCAAACCAGCTAGGGCTCTCCTGTCATCTTTATTGTGGGTTTTCTTCTTCTTTGAGGCAAGATGGTGGCTGCACCTCCAAGCAGATGTCCATATTCTTGACAGGATGAAGGCAAAAGGGAAAGCAATTTTTCTCCTGGTATTTTGTTCTGTTGCTGCATAAACAAAGCATCTTAGATTTCAGTGTCTTAGAAGATAATGGTTTATGATTTCTCACAACTCTGGCTGGCTCAACTGGCAAGTTCTTCTGCTCTATGTAGTATCTGCTGGGGCTGGAAGCCCAAGATGTCTGTTTTACTCACATGTCTGCTGCTTCGGCTGGATGGTTGGAACAGCGAGGGGCTGGCTGAGCATTCCTCTTTCTGTATGGCCTTTCCAGGTGGCTGTCTTGTTCCCCCTCTCAGGGTAGTTGGGTTTCATGGTGGCTTGGGAGTATGACAAAATGTCACTTTTGCCACATTTTATTTGTTAAATCAGTTATAAGGTCAAGGAGAGGAGAAATAAACTTCACCTCTTGATGAGAGAAGTTTGGACTGTGTATACAGGGAGGGATAGATTAGTTGGAGGCCATCTTTGGAGACTAACTGCCACATCCAGGAAAGTGTTACCCTTCATTCAGGAAGGGATTTCTATCTATATCTTATTGGTCACAACTGGATCACATGGCCAGCCCTAGCTGCAAGGGAGTCTGAGAATTAAAGTATTTTGCTTTCTAGCTCTGCAGTAGAGGAAGGCAAAGGTAAAGGGGGTTGGAGTGGGTGTTGTGAGAGCCATAATTTTGTTTATGTCCCACCTCATCTGTTACAGAAAGGCCAAAGGGGAGTGAATCTTTAATGTCCCACAAAACATTTAAAAACCCTCTCCCTGTCACTATTCCTCTGGGTACCTCCCTGAAAACCTTCCCCAACACTTGCCTGCATGGCTTTTCATCTCCCTCCCTTTTCCCTACTCCATTAATTTAGCTCTTTTTATGTAGACCAACTTGGCCTAATCAGTGCATTATTTTGGTTCTGTACCATAAAGGAGAACCTGGGAGCTGACTCAGCAAGACAGTCCTCCTTAGAAACCAGGGAAAAAAGGGCAAGATAATGAATCCTCACACAGTGATAATTTTGGCCCCTATCATATGTGTTTTGAGTGTGTATTTGTGTGTGTATGCCTATATGTGCATTTGCCTGTGTGTGTGTATCTAATGGTCTCTTGTCACTAGACTCCATGAGGCCTCAATAACAGGAACACAGTCTGTTAAAAGGTTACAAGGCTGGATCCCTGGCAGCAAGGGCTACAGCCCAGAACTCTGAAGTCTGTTGCCCAGAGAGGGGCAGTGAGCTGCCCAAGGTTACAAGGCTGGATCCCCAGCAGCAAGTGTTGCCCCATGAGGCCTCAATAACAGGAACACAGTCTGTTACAAGGTTACAAGGCTGGATCCCCAGCAGCAAGTGTTGCTCTAATTCTTTCATGGACACCCCTGTGGTTTCTTCTGGTTTTGTGGTCGATGGGGTTTCTTGGGCCAGATCTCAGGGTTGGTCAGCTGCAGGAGTGGACAGACTCCCCCCTCCACCTCATTTGTGCCTGCAGGTATCTGGAGATCTGTTCGGCAGATGGTCAAGACACCCTCTTCCTGAGGGCCACGGAGGAGGCTAGTGCAAGATCGTGGGCAGCTGCCATCCAAGCCCAAATCAATGCTCTAATGCCCTGGGTCAAGGACGAGCTGCAGGCACTGCTGGCAGCTACCAGCACAGCTGGAAGCCAGGACATCAAGCAGATCGGCTGGCTGACTGAGCAGGTGCCTGCTGGGCCAGGGACCTATTCTTCCCTCTATTCCCCTCCCCTGGAGCTGACCCCATTCCCATTGTCTCCCCACCTTGGCCCTCTGACCTCTCCCCTCCTCCCTGCCCTTCTTCACTCTGCCTTGTCTTCTGCAGCTGCCCAATGGGGGCACAGCACCCACCTTGGCCCTGCTGACTGAAAAGGAGCTGCTCCTCTACAGCTGTGTCCCCCAGACCCGTGAGGCCCTGAGCCGGCCAGCCCGGACTGCCCCACTCATCACCACCAGGTACCCACAGGCAGGCAGGAGAGCATCACCCAGAGCTCGAGGGGATGATGCTTTAGACGGGCCTCAGAAGTTGCGGACTTTAGCCCTATTTTGCCCTGAGGTATTCCCCCTGTGGTCTGAAGCTAGTCTCTACCCTGTCTGGGTCTTGATTTCCTCATCTGTAGAATGGGGGCTTAAAACAGAAGGATGTGAAGTCCCACAAGTCACTCATTCATTGACACCTACTCTGTCCAACCTTGTGCTGCATGGTTTGGGGGACAGGGAGCTGACCCCAATAGTCTATGCCCGTGGTTGGCAAACTGTGGCTCGCGAGCCACACGTGGCTCTTTGGCCCCTTGAGTGTGGCTCTTCCTAAGCCTTAGGAGTACCCTAATTAAGTTAATAACGATGTACCTACATATATAGTCTAAGTTTAAAAAATTTGGCTCTCAAAAGAAGAAATTTCAGTACTGTTGATATTTGGCTCTGTTGACTAATGAGTTTGCCAACCACTGGTCTATGCCCTCAGGGAGCACCAGGTCTGGTGGGGAACAGCCTTTACAATGCAGAATTGCAGAATTACCTGGCCTGGTGGGGGAAGGCTTCAGGCAGGAGGTGACATTTGAGCTGGACTTCAACAGATGAGAAGACATTTGCTGTTGAAGAAAGGGGGAGAGCATCTCATAGAGAACAACATAGTCAAATGTTCAGAAGCATAAGGGCTATCGTGTGCTCGTGGAGTTATGAGTGTGCTATATATAACCAGTGTGTAGAATCTATGCAGGAAATGGAGAGAAATGAGA
>NW_005370318.1:2267284-2282067 GCF_000412655.1 Myotis brandtii
AGAGGGGGGGGGGGGGGGGGGGAAGGGGGGAGGGGGGGAGAGAGAGAGAGAGAGAGAGAGAGAGAGAGAGAGAGAGATATCAGTGTGAGAGAGACATGTTGATTGGTTGCCTCCCGCACATGCCCTGATGGGGGCTGGGTGTGGAACCTTTGGTGCTTGGGGCCGATGCTCTAACCACTGAGCAGCACACTGGCCAGGGCTCAAGCTTCTTTCTTTAGGGTGCTTGTGGGGGGTAGAACATAGGGTTTGGGGTCTTTGAGGGCCCTCTGTTTTGGGCATGCAGGTGCCCTGGTCGGTAGTTGAGACTCCCGCCCTCCCCCCGCCCCCTCAGATTTTTCTTGCCCGAGGCTTTGGGAGTCTGCTGATGAGAATTTGAGAGATGGTATTTGGAATAGGGTTGCCAGAATAAAATACAGGATACACACTTAAATTTGAATTATAGATAAATATTTTTTTAAGTATAAGAATGTCCAAATTATCCATTGTTTACCTGAAATTCACATTTAACTGGGCAATTCTATACGTTTCTAAGGTCTCCAAGGGCCATGTTGGTGGGTCTGCTGATGCCTTTTTAGGAAGTGAGCCTCCTGTCCATGCAGAGTTTAAACTCCACCTTTCCACTTTTAGTGCTACTGGAAGTGGGACTAGAAGTGGGGTATAATTTTTCTGTGGGTCTTTCTTTCTTTCTTTCTTTCTTTCTTTCTTTCTTTCTTTCTTTCTTTCTTTCTCTCTCTCTCTCTCTCTCTCTCTCTCTCTCTCTCTTTTTTCTTTCTTTTTTTTGAAGATATTTTATTGATTTTTAGAGGGAGAGGAAGGGAGAGGGAGAGAGAGAAACATTGATGCAATGGGCTGCCTCCTGCATGCCCCCTACAGGGGATCAAGCCCAGAACCTGGGCATATGCCTTGACTGGAATCGAACCCGGGACCTTTCAGTCCACAGGCCGATGCTCTATCCACTGAGCCAAACTGGTTAGGGCCCACCTTTCTTATGTTAGGGTAGGGATGTCTCTGTGCAGAGTGGGTATACAGATGGCATGACAAGTAGTGAGCCTCCCATCCCTGGTGGTATTCAAGCCCCACTTTTGGAGCTGCCAGTTGGGGTTGGAGGTAGGCTTGTGGTCTCTGAGGGCCAGCTCTGCCCATTCCACACACCCTCCCCATGCCCATGTGCCCTCCCTGCAGCCTGCACGTGGAACGGCCGCCCCTGCAACCTCTCTGTGCACATTGACAAGGGCTTCACACTGTGGGCAGCTGAGCCAGGTGCGGCCCAAGCTGTGCTGCTCCGACAGCCCTTTGAGAAGCTGCAGATGTCCTCGGACGATGGTGCCAGTCTCCTGTTCCTGGACTTCGGGGGTGCTGAAGGAGAGATTGTGAGTGGAGGGGGCGGGGGGCTATGGTCTCCTGGAGGCCAGGCTACCTGGAGTTCCTGACCCTTCTCTCCATCCACCCTGCAGCAGCTGGACCTGCATTCGTGCCCCAAAACCATGGTCTTCATCATCCACTCTTTCCTCTCGGCCAAAGTCACCCGCCTGGGGCTCTTGGCCTAGAGGTCGCCAGGTGCACTAGCCCCAAGGAGGGGGTGTCCACCCCATGGCCTGACCTGGCCCTCCACTGACTGCCTGCTCAACACTGGGCTGAGGAAAAGGAGAGGAAAGGAATAAGGATGCAGAGAGACCCAGCCCCTGAGGAGGCTGGGATAGTCTTGGGGACTGGGACCCAGATTCAGGACAGTGGATCCTGCTGTGATGGGGTAGTTTCCCTGTTGCCCCTGCCCCATCTCCCCACCAGTGCCTTTGCAGAGAGATATTTTGTGTACACAGAAGCCATTCCAAGCCTGGGACTGCCCCTGTGGGGATCCTGACCCCAGCCAGCAACTGCCAAGCCTCCTAGAGGCCCCAAAGCCACCCCAGAGGCCCCATCTGAAGCTGGAGTTCCCTGGAGTCTGAAGCAATGGAAAGAGGAGCCTTTCTGTTCATTTCTACCCTCAGCCCCACCACCTTGGGGCATGTGGTTTTCCCCTTCATCTTCTCTTTCCTCCTTATTCTTGGACAAATAAACAACCTGTGAGCACACAGGCAGCCTGACCTAGTGTCTGTGGTTTGTGCCTTGATCTTTGGGTCCTGTAGTGGTCCCCAAACTCCCAAGAAGGACCAGACCCAAGACTGGGGCCCCTTTCCTGGGAGAAAAGCAGGCCTTTAAGCACAGGATCAAAGAAAGTGTATTTGTTTTCTATTGTTGCATAACAAATTACCCCCCAATTTAGCAGCTTAAAACAATAAACATTTATTATCTTTCAAGTTCTTTGGATTAGGAATTTGAGAGGGGCTAAGCTGGGTTGTTCTTGTCTCAGGTCCTACCATGAAGTTATAGCAGCCGTGGGCAAACTACGGCCCGCGGGCCGCTTCTTGTCTCAGGTCCTACCATGAAGTTATAGTCATGATGTTGGCTGGGCTACACTTATCTGCAGGCTTGACTGGGGCTAGACTCAGGGTCTGTTTCCAATATTGCTCACTCATTGCTGTTGGCAGGAAACTCCAGTTCCTCACCACATGAACCTAATCATAGGGCTGCTTAAATATGCTCATGACAGCTGGCTTCCACCAGAGTGAGTGACACAGAAGAGAGAGCCAAGAGGAATCCACAGTGCCTCTTATGATCCAGTCTTGAATGTCACTTTTGCTTTATTCTATTCATTAGCAGTGAGTCGGTAAGCCCAGCCCACACTCAAAGAGAGGGGAATTAATTCCCACCTTTTAATTGATGGATTGGTTTGAGAGAGAGAGAGGAGAGAGGGGAGGGAGAGATGGTGGGAGAGCAGGAGGGAGGGAGGGGGGAGAGAGAGAGAGAGACAGACAGACAGACAGACAGACAGACATTGATTTGTTGTTCCACTTATTCATGCATACATTAGTTGATTCTTGTATGTGCCCTCACCTGGGATTGAACTCAGCACCTTGGTGTATTGGGACGATGCTCTAATCAACTGAGCTACGGCCAGGTTAGTTTCCACCTCTTGAAGAAAAGAATGTTAGTGTCAGTGACTTTGTGGACCTATTTTAACATCATCAGAGAGAGTCGCAGGCCGCTTTCCTGCAGAAGGGAGGACACTTGGACCTGCTTAGTGGAACATTCTTTGGAAGCTGTACTGTGCTGGCTGGATATGAGTTTGCCATGTTTTTAACAACCTACTTGCTTACATTGTCCAGAAAATCACCGTGACAACAGTAATGAAAAAGTGGCTGCTGTCTGCCAGACAATGTACATACATTTCCTCCCCAGACCCTCATCACACATCTTTGTGGAAGGCACAACGATCTCTATTTTACAAGTAAGGACACTGGGACTCAGATGGGGGGAGCGACATGCCCAAAGTCATACAGCTATGAAATGCCTGAGCCTGAATTTTCAATGTAGGTCTTTTTGACTTCAAGCCCTTGTTCACCTTAGAGACTTTCTGGCCCTGCACTATCCATTAAAAATATAATGTAAGCCATACATGTAATTGCAAATTTTCTAGTACTAAAAAAAAAGTAAAAAAATAGATGAAAATAAATGTAATAATATATTTAATTTAACCCAACAGGTCTAAAATACACTTCAACACATAATATAAAAATTTATTAATGAAGTGTTTTACGATTTTTCCTCATATTAAGTCTTTGAAATCTGGTGTATATTTTACACCTATACATCTATTTATTTATTTATTTATTTAATCCTTACCCAAGGATATATTCCCATTGATTTTTAGAGAGCGTGGAAGAGAGAGGGAAAGACAGAGAAAAATTTCAATATGAGAGAAGCACATCGATTGGTTGCCTCCTACACGAGACCCAACCAGGGCCCAGGCCAAGAGGAGCCTGCAACCAAGGTACATGCCCTTAACTGAAATTGAACCCGGGACCCTTCGGTCTGCAGGCCAATGCTCTATTCACTGAGCCAAACCGGCTAGGGCACACACATCTCTATTTAGATGCCAAATTCTCATAGGAAATACTTAATTTGTATTTAGATTTCATAAAATTTACAGTTTAAAAAAGTAGATTCACATATCTAACTTGTTCCTAAGTTTTCTTATAACTAAACTGAGTATCAGTTTTTATATTAAAATTAAATTAAATTCAGTTCCTCATTCTCACTAGCTGCATATCAAGTGCTCAATAGTCACATATGTCTAGAGGCTATTGTATTAGGCTAAGCAGTTCTAGTCAAACCTCTACAAGAGGAAACTGAGGCCCACATTAAGTCATATAACAAGCCAGAGTGGTTCTAGAAACCCGGGGAAATGCAGGTAAGCAGAGATACTCCAGCCTTGCCCATCCATCCTCCCATCTGCCTATCGATCTTTTAAAAAAAAGTTTTTATTGATTTTAGAGAGAGAGAGGAAGGGAGAGGGATAGACAGATAGAAACATCGATTAGCTGCCTCCTGCACGCCCCCTACTGGAGAGCAAGCCTGAAACCCCAGCATGTGCCCTGACCAGAAATCGAACCCGTGACCTTTCAACTCAACCACTGACCCACACCAGGCGGACTGTTAATCCACTCTTCATTTAAGAAATATCTAGTGCTCACCTACTTTGTTCTTGTCCTTAAAAAGGTGCCAGGAGCTGCTTTTCTGGTAGCCAGACTGACAGGTCCCTACATGCAGGGTAAAGAAAGTCAGCAGAAGCTGTCATAATCAAACGTGTGACTCAGATTGGGCAGACACATGGAGCTAGCAGAGAGACCAGTAGGGATCTGACCTGCTCTGGGGGGTTAGAGTAGGTTTCAGAAGGAGACCTGAAGCTGATGTCCATCTGAAGGAGCACGCTAAAGATCAGCTACTACTGCAATAATGCTGTGGAAGAAAACAGCCCAATCTCAGTGGCCATAGCAACAAGCATTTGTTTTCATGCTTTTGAGGCTGCAGTTGACTGCAATTTGACTATTAGGAGCTGGGTTTGGCTGGGTGGTTTTGGTCCAGGCTGTGGGTTGGGCTCAGGTCTCTTCTATGTTCATTCCTTTTGGAGCCCAGGATGAAGGGCATAAGCTCTCAGGGCAGGCTCCTCTCATGGCAAGTCACTGGAGTTCAAAGACAAGCACCTTGCACAAGCACATTTACATCCTCTGTCTCTGTCTGCATTATATCTACTCTTACTTCACTGGCCAAAACAAGTCATGTGGCTGAGCCTAACATCATGGGGGAGGAGTAATTGCCCAGTAGCAATGAGAACGATCATCAATTTGTAGGAGTTAGTCAGGTGGAAGGGGTAATAGTATCCCAGGTGACAGATCCCAAGGTGGGGTGGAACATAGCACTCCCAAACACCTGGTGAAGGATTTGTTTTCATCACCTTCACTGTTCAATGCACAACACTGTACAAGACTCCACAACATGGCTACTGAAAGTGGACCCTTGCGGTCGGAATGTGGTGAGTGATGGGAGTGGTTGTGGGCAATGGTCCCTCACCCCCATGTGGGTTAGTATGTGTGGGGGGAAGGACAATAGAGATGTTGGGAATGACTGGTGTGTGTGTGGCGGGGAGGGCGGGGGCAGCATAATAGGCACCAGAGACCATCCCTCACACTGCCAGCTTTGCCCCAGGGGTAATTAGAGCTGGTAAAGAGTAGCTCTAACATCCTCTGACCAGCTGCCCCTGCTCTGGCCACAAAGGGAGAAGGTGACACCTTCCCATGGGACTGCTAGCAGAAGGTCCAGATTGGAAAGAGCACAGTTCTAAGAAGTCAGGAGACATGGGTTCAAATCTTCCCTGACTTCTGCATTGGAAGCTCTAAAAATGGCTTCTTTCTGTTCTAGAATTCCTTTCTTCTGTGATTCTAAGAAGATAAGACTGAGAATAAAGAGGGAGGGGCATGGTGAAATAATAAGGGAATTGCTATGCCTGGAAGGACAGGCTCTATGCTTGGGGGTCACCAGGGAAGGAGAAGGAATGTTTTCTTCACTCACTGTGGTGGGTGGGAGGCTAACCCCCTCAACATAACTTCTATTAGGACGTAGGTGTTGCCACCATGATGGGGCTTCCCCATGGCCAAATTAGGACAGGACATCTTCCCTGGGCAGTACAAAATATGACAGTAAACCCGAATATTTCTCCACCGGGAATCTTTAGATCCCAGGGTGTCTAGGAACTTGTATTTAGAGTTTAAGAATTTTTCAGGGGAATTCTGGAATTTTGTACTTTCATGGTGCTGATAATTCCCCCCAATGACTCGATCACATCCTGAATTATCTGGAGAACCACAGTAAAAAAATAGAACCATAATACAATTTTTTGGCCTGTTTGCCTTTGTATATTTGACTGAATCAGCACCCAGCCATCATCTAAGGACACAGTGTAAACTTTAAAAATGTTTTCTTTTATTGTTGACAGCATTACAGATGTCTCCAACTTCTCCCTTTTTGGGCCCTCCACCCAATGCCCACCCCACCTCATGTAAACTTTTTGCAGTATGCTCAAACTCCTGAAATCCAGGTTTGTTTCCGTCATCCTCACTGCACCCAGACACCACACTGGTCCAGGACTCCACACTCTCGACAACGGCACAGCTCCCTAAATGCTCTCCTGACTTGTTCCCACTCCCACTCCCAATGCAGTGTATTCTCCACACAGCAGCCACTTTATAGGCAATGAAACTGGGAGTCAGCAGGGGTAACTAACTTGGCCATGGCTATAATGGTAAGCTTCAGAGCCTCAATGGGGACCCAATCAGATTGACTTTTGAATTTGTCAGTAAGAATAGTGCTTTGGGATCAGATTGGCTTGTGGCTGTCTCCCCTACCCTGTCTCATTCCCTGACTACTCCATCAATGTTTACTGAGATCACCGATATGCATTCAAATCTGTGTCTCAGGGTATGCTTCTGGGGAACCCAAGTGAAGACAAAAAACATTATTTATTAATTCAACAAATATTTATTAAGCCCTTCTATGAACCAGACTCTGGGCTAGAGCCTGAGGATATTGCAGTGAATAAGATAGAATGTGTTCCTGCTCTCAAGGAGCTAAAAGTTTGGGAATAGGCAAAGACAACTAAAAACAAACAAGCAAACAAACAAAAAGAGCTATCATTTTGCATAGTGACAAGTATTGTGAAGAAAATGATGTGATGGTGATAGGAGCAGTGTATATGGGGTGGTCAGAGAGGCCTCTCTAAAGAAATTATATTTAAGCTGATACATGAAGGATGAGAAGGGGCCAACCATTAAACAATTCAGGAGAACATTTCAGAAAGAGAATAGTAAGTACAAAGACTTTGAGATAAACATGTGCTTGGGATATTGAAGGAATAAAATAAAATTATGTAGTTGCAGTTTAGTCAACTATAGAGAACATGCTAGAAGTAAGTAGTAATAATTGGTTGGAGAAGTAAAGTAAGCAGAGGCCAGGCCATGCAGTTCCTAGGACATAACAGGAAACCTGAATTTATTGCAAGCCACCTTGAGTTGTCAGCCTAGGAGTGATGTGATCTGAGTTAACAAAACAAACAAACAAACAAACTCTCTTAGGCTCTGTGTGGGAAATGGTCTGTAGAAACAAGGGCAAGGGCAGAATAGAAAAGTGGGAAGTGGACAGATTTGAGACATTTTGGAGTTAGAGCTGACAGGAGGACTTGATGACGGATTGAGGAAAGGAAACAAAAATGACTTCGGTTTCTCCTAGTGAAACTGGGAGGATGCGTGGGTCATTCACTGAGATGGTCAGATTGGGCAGGAACAGGTACCACTTAGATAGCTAGACTATGTGTGGATCTGTAACTCCAGCTGGGCTGAGAACTGGAGACTTGAATCCGAATTCTTTAACCTATAGTGCAGCGCTGTGCAACAGAAATAGAATGTGAGCCAACAATGTAATTTAAAATTTCCCAGTAGCCACATTAAAAAGTAAAATGAGCCTGGCAGGTATGCTCAGTGGTTGAATCAGGAGGTCATGGTTGATTTCCCCTTTGGGCACAGGCGGGGTTGAGGGCTCGATCCCCAGTTGCGGGGCTTGCAGGAGGCAGCCCATCAACGATTCTCTCCCATCAATGATGTTTCTCTCCCTTCGTCTCTCTGAAATCAATAAAAACATATATAAATATAAAGAGGAGACATTTTGCATTCTTTGTTCCAACATTTAGAGCCCATTTTAACTTGCATTCACCACATTTCAAGCGCTCAGTTGCCACATGCCGGTTACTGGGTATCGTATGGTTCACCGGGTAGTGGAGGTTTTTCAAAACAAGGAACCTGCACCCACCCGGACCTTTCGGAGGAGGCACTTCCGTTGGAACCATCCGGACGGAAGTCGCGGCGGAACGGAAGTCGCGCGTGCGCCGGCAGCTGTTTGGGTCAGGCCGGGAGCTTTCGCTGCGCGCTGGGCGCTCCAGTTGCGGGAGGTGAGAGGCGCGCTGGGCGAAGGTGTGCTGCGCACCCGCGCGGTGGCACGAGGCGCTGCGGAGGCTCCGAAATGCGCGGTGTTCGGGGGGTGCGGAGTGGGGGGTGGGGATGTCTTGCTGGTCCCGGTGCAGACCCTGGTGTCAGACTGTCGGGGTTCACACCTCAGTACCGCTGCCTACTCGTTGTGACCTTAGGCAGGTCACCCTCTTCACCCTGAGCCTTAGCTCTGTCACCTGTGAAGGGGATGCTATTAGAACCTGCCTCACAGAGTTGCTGTGAGGATTAAATACGGTAATCCATGGGACACGCTTAGCCCCACATTGTAACCACCCAGTAAAATGTTTGGGATGCTTCATTGTTTATGTTTAGATATACGGAGACGAGGCTGTTGTCTCATGGTTTTTGCCGACTACCAATTAATTTCTGAGCCCCTTATTGTGCCATGCAAACGTTTTATTTGTAGGAACACATTTGATCCTCACAACAGACATAGAGGAAGTATGTTACCCCTATTTCATGTTTTATTTGTAGGAACACATTTGACACAACAGACATAGAGGAAGTATGTTACCCCTATTTCACCCATGAAGAAATGGAAGCTCCCAGGTGCCCAAAGTTACCTGGCTGGGGAGCAGTTGGGTCAGACTCTAACTATAGGGTCTTAACCACAATGCTCCATGGGAAGGGATGTTAAAGTCTTCTTTAATGCTCACATCATCTCTGGGAGGTGGGTACTACTTTTATTCTTTTACAGCTCAGAGGCAGGAATTTGACTTGCCCAAGGTCACACAAGTAGGAAATTGGTAACTTTAAAGCTCACACTAAAAGCTGCTGTTCTCTGACACTTGAAAGTAGGTTAGCACTGTTCCTGCCTAAAGTACTGGTAGCATATACAGCAGGTGATCAGCTGGGAGAGGTAACAGGCCACGTCTGCTCATTTTACACGTACAGTGCCTGATGTAAATATGAATGAGATTGGTTTCCTGCTTTCAGGCACCTTCCAGCTTATAAGAGATGGCAAAGTGTAATGACTCTTGTGAAAGAAAGTTATAAGGAGGCCTTGGGGACCTAGAGGAGGACCCCAACCTAGATTTTGGGAGGTGGGGTGGCCAGGACAGGCTTCCAGGAGGGAGCAGAGACCTTAAAAGTGTCATAGGAGTTGGCCAAGGCAGTAGAGAGAAGACATACCAGCCAGAGAGAACAGCATGGGTAAAAGCCTAGAAAACTAGTGACGATCAGTATAAAGATATCTGGTATGGATGGAGTGAGGCAGTCCATTAAGAAATGTGGTGGAAAGTATGTCTCCAAATCTTGTATTTTGAATCATCTGGGTTTATTCCTGGGAGGCAGTTACAGTTTCTTATGCATTCTAGAGATACTGTGTATACTTACAAATATGCACCATAATGTTCTGCCTTCCTTCCCCCACAGATTCAAGTATAGCATACTGTAGGTAGTTTCTAGCACTTTGCTTCCTTGCTGTTTTAGTTTTTAAAAATTTTTTTTATTGATTTCAGAGAGGAAGAGAGAGATAGAATAATCTATAATAATAAAAGCATAATATGCTAATTAGACTGGACATCCTTCCGGATGAAGCCGGGGCTGCGAGGGAAGCCCGGGTCCCAGGTGCCTGCGGGTGGCCAGAGGGAAGCCAGCCAGGGTCCCGGGTGCCAGAGGGAAGCCGGTGCTGGCAGCTGGGGGAAGGAAGGCCTATTCTTGCACAAATTTCATGCATCGGGCCTCTAGTCAATGATAGAATCATTGATCAGCTGCCTCCTGCACATCCCCCACTGGGGATTGAGCTCACAACCCAGGCATGTGCCCGGACCAGAATTGAACTCTGACCTCCTGGGTTCATAGGTCAATGCTCAACCACTGAGCCATGCTGGCCAGGTGCTTTTTTCATTTTTTTAAAATTGATTTTTTTTAGAGAGAGAGGGAGAGAAAGAGTGAAACATTGATGTGTGAGTGAAATATCGATTGGTTGCCTCCCACATACACCCTGATCAGGGACCAAACCCAAAACCTCGCTACGTGCCCTGACCGGGAATTGAACCCACAACCTTTCTTTATATGGGACAACACTCTCACCAACTGAACCACACAGGCCAGGGCTGCTTCCTTGCTTTTGCCATGTATAGATTCAGCCTCATTTTCTGACAGTTCCATCTTATTCCATTTTATGGATATACCATGACTTACTTAACTAGTCCCCTATTGATGATGTTTAGATATCTTCCATTCTTTTGCTATTGTAACAAGTATCCTTATAAGTAGGTCATTTTGCCTATGTAAGAGTATATCTGTAGGATAAATATCTAGGAATGGAACTGCTTGGTCAAAAGGTTTGTGTGTGTCTAATTTGATGGAAAATGGCACATTGCCCCATGTAAAGGCTGTGCCATTTTCCATCCCACAAGCCATGGGTGGGAAGTTTGAAGGCAGTAATTTGAGACTCATGGAGGGTAGAAGGAGTCATTGATCAGGCATATGGTGCCCCATATTAGATATATTCCTTTGGTTTTCACAGTATTGGGAGACAGTGTAGCAAGGTAGCCAGCGCTGTTGCTTACTGGCTGTGGGAGCTTAGGTAAGTTCCTTAGCCTTTCTTGTGTCTTTCCTCATCTCTGAATGGCATAATAATAGTGTCTATTGCCTATGTTGCTTAGGATTGCTGTGAAGATTTAATGAGTAAATATGCTTAAAGCCTTGCGAATTGTTCCTGTACAAGGTGCTACTTTATTTTGTCAGGGCTTCTCATCTCATCTCTACCACCCCTTTGTTTTGAAAATACACTGCCTGGATTTGCATCTCATCTCTGGCACTCCTCTGTGTGATCTTGGGCAAGCTGCCTCAGTGTTTTCACCTATAAAAATAGGGATACTATTGTTTTTTTTTTAAAATATATTTTATTGATTTTTTACAGAGAAGAAGGGGGAGAGATAGAGGGTTAGAAACATCGATGAGAGAGAAACATTGATCAGCCGCCTCCAGCACATCTCCTACTGGGGATATGCCCGCAACCCAGGTACATGCCCTTGACCGGAATCGAACCTGGGACCTTTCAGTCCGCAGGCCGACGCTCTATCCACTGAGCCAAACCGGTTTCAGCGGGATACTATTGTTAAAGGTATCATCTACTTGAAGTATTTAGAGTAGTGCCCTGTACATTGTGCTCAATAAATGTTGATGATGTCTGTTATTTATTTATTTTTTTTTGCAGACTTTGAGCTGTTTTAGCGCCATGCATCATTTACAGTGTATCCTCCAAGCACAGAGGTGTCTGGGGTGGGGGCCCTTGGCCTCTGTGTCCTGGCTGCTGCTCCGGACCTGCAGGGCACACAGCAGTTTCTCCGGCACCGCATGTCCCAGTCCAGAGGGGCAGCAGGAGGATGGAGTTGGGAAGGATTTCAGCTCCAGGCTGGCTACTGGACCAACTTTTCAGCATTTTTTAAGAAGTGCTTCAGTTCCTCAAGAGAAGCTGGCTTCTTCAGATGTGGTGGACCCACCCCCATATCTCACAGTGGATGAACTTTTAGGAAGGCAGAGAAAAGGTTGGTTTTACTTCTTGTCTCTCTTTGGGCTTTCTGCTTTGCTCTTTTCCAGCATCCAGGCCTGATTCTTAACTGTTCTTTTATTACATACCTGGCTTTGGGAGTTTAACAATGTGGGAAGGCTTACTAAGTTATGGAATCATTAAACTCCACCAAGTAACATTAATATGAAGGAACTTACAGTGTTGGTACACACAGCTGGGGGATAGAGTCCTGGGTAGTTCTCTGGTTACCTTTGGAAATCCTGTACTTTCTGTTCTAATTTTTAGATTGTCTTTAAGTTTTAAGGCAGCTTTCACAATTGGTGCTATAGAAATTCACTCTTTATATTTAGGCAGAGGTTTCCTTAGAGACATTATACAATCAGATAAATGCCTTTAAAAAGTTTGAAGAGAAATTAAGGGACAATCAGACCTTTCCCCCTTGCCCTGTTTCAAAAAACTATTTCCCTTTATAATTCTTAAAGATTTGGTTGCAGTCATAAGGTGAAAATTATTTGTAACTTGTTTTCATTTAACATTTTCCCCAAAACTACATTATTTATAATTAAATTTTTAAAAATTAGTACAAAATATCACATTTGTTCTGTACCATGATGTTTCTCAACCTGTCCCCTATAGTTGGACATTAGGTTGCTTCCAAATTTTTATATTATAAATAATACTATGTGTCTCATCTATATCTACATCTATCTATCTATCTATCTATCTATCTATCTATCTATCTATCTATCATCTCTGTCTCTCAGACATCTATTTGTTGTTCCACTTACTTATGCATTTATTGGTTGATTCTTGACCATGATATATTGGGATGATGCTCTTATCAAGTGAGCTACCTGGCAAGGGGTACGTGTGGATTTAAATTTGTTTTTCTTCTAGGTTGATAATCAATGCTGTCAGCTAATCCCTGCTTTTCTGATTGTTTTTATAACCATACTAGAGGTCCCTGTGCACCGGTAGGGTCCCTTGGCCTGGCCTGCGCCCTCTCGCAATCTGGGACCCCTCGGGGGATGTCAGACTGCTGGTTTTGGCCCGATCCCTGCAGGCCAGGGATTCGTGCACCGGGCCTCTAGTCTATACCAGTGGTTGGCAAACTCATTAGTCAACAGAGCCAAGTATCAACAGTACTTCTTCAAAATAGACTTGCCCAGGCCGAAAACTGACTTTTGCACATGGGCCACGAAGTTTCATTTGCACTGTAGGCGCGCCCGCACGTGGTATTTTGTGGAAGAGCCACACTCAAGGGGCCAAAGAGCCACATGTGACTCTCGAGCCGCAGTTTGCTGACCATGGGTCTATACTAATAAAAGGGTAGTATGCTAATTAGACTGGATATATTCCGACGACCATCCAGACGTCCTTTTGGACAAAGCCGCAGAGGCTGCCTGAGGCTCAGGCAAGCCACGGATCGTGGCTGCTGCTGCCCAGGGCCGGCCTGTGGCTCAGGCAAGCCGCCGATGGTGGCTCCCCAGTGGCTGGAGGCTCAGTTAGGGGGTGATCAGGCTGGCAGGGGAGCAGTTAGGGGATGATCAGGCCAGCAGGGGAGCCGTTAGGGGCATCAAGCTGGCAGGCAGAGGCAGTTAGGGACATTCAGGCAGGCAGGTAGGCAAGTGGCTAGGACCCAGCGGTCCTGGATTGCGAGAAGGATGTCCGAATACCGGCATTCAGACATCCCCCAAGGGGTCCCGGATTGGAGAGGGTGCAGGCCGGGCTGAGGGACACCCCTCTGTGCATGAATTTCGTGCACCGAGCCTCTAGTATGCATATAAGATCTTTGGTTAATCTCTTCCCACCCTCTCCCCTTCCCTCTGAGATTCATCAGTTCCATGTTTCCATGCCTGTGCGTTGAGCCTCCTCCCCCAGGTGGTCAGTGCACATCATAGCTACCAGTCGAAAGGTCACTTAGGTTTTTATATATATAGATAGATTTCCTGATGCTTAGGTGCATGTTTTCCCCATATTTTAAGTGACATGACTTATATTTGGTGTGTGTATATAATGTAGTATTTCTTTTGTTCTGAAAAGCTGTCATTAATTTGGTGATACATCTGGCAATTAATGGTGTCTTAGAATTGAGGCAATAGAGGACTTAGTGGATAACCAGTAGCATCAAATATTTCTGGGACATTTGGGAAGGAGACCTTTGAGACATATGGTTCCTTTTCGTCTGCCTACCATGGAATCTCCCTCTCATTGCAGTCTACCTTGAGACCTATGGCTGCCAGATGAATGTGAATGACACAGAGATAGCCTGGTCCATCTTACAGAAGAGTGGCTACCTGCGGACCAGTAATCTCCAAGAGGTACACGTATTGCCTATTTCCCTGTTTCCTGGATCTATGCTAAACTCTACATTTGTGCCAATTCTTAGATGCAGTTTCAGGAACAGGGTATGGCCTGGTGAGAATGAGTTCTTTTGAGTAAAGTATGTAGAATGGGACCAAGGTGTACATTTGTTTCATTATTTTTGAAAATCTTATGGTGGTGCTCACTTTCAGGCAAGGAACTAAGTTAAAGATAGACTGCAGGGGCAGGGTTGGGAATTAGTGTTTAATGAGTACAGAGTTTTAGTTATGGAAGGTTGATGGTGATAATTGCATAACAAGGTGGATGTATTTAATGCTACTGAACTGTACACTTAAAACTGGTTAAAATGGTAAAAGTTATATATGTTTTTCCACAATAAAAGATGTTTGCCTAGTATGTGGAAAATAAGATCTAATACCACACCAAAACACATGGACTTCAGACAAATCTTTATCCTATCATTTTAGAAGTTGCTTGATTTTGGCATATATATATATGTGTGTGTGTGTGTGTGTGTGTATATATATATATATATATATATA
>NW_005370318.1:2282080-2296511 GCF_000412655.1 Myotis brandtii
ATATATATATATATATTGATTTCAGAGAGGAAGGGAGAGGAAGAGAGAGATAGAAACATCAATGATGAGAGGGAATCATTGATTGGCTGCCTCCTGCATGCCCCCACTGGAGACCGAGCCCACAACCTGGGCATGTGCTCTTGAACAGAATCAAACCTGGGACCCTTGAGTCCACAGACCTCCATCCACTGAGCCAAACCGGCTAGGGCAGATTTTGGCTCATAATAAGCTCTGTTATCACGACATTACTATGTAGTTCATTTTCTTTCTTTTTTTAAAAGATAACATTTAAAAAATTTAAAGTATAGCTGTCATGCAGTATTATAATATTAGTTTCAGGTGTATAATGTAGTGAATTGACATTTGCATAAATTAACTATTTTTAAATGTACAATGCAGTGGCATTAATAATATTCACAATGTTGTACAACCATGACCACTAATTCCAAAGCTTTTTTATCACCAAAACCAGAAACTGTATATCTGTTAATGGTAGTTCATTTTCACTGATGATGAAGTACTCAGATTTTTACATTTCCTTAAAAGTGTATTTTCCATATAAGTTTATAAGCAGGAAAAAAAAAGGGTCATGGGCAGTGATTCTATAAAGCTAATTTCATAATTTTCTTTTTTCCCCTTGCTCTTTACTCAGGCTGATGTGATCCTCCTTGTCACCTGCTCTATCAGGTGGGAATTTGTTCTTTACCTAGAGAGTGAATATATCTTATATAATAACTAGAGGCCCAGTGCACGAAATTCGGTGGGGGGTTCCTCAGCCCAGCCTGCGCCTATCACAGTCTGGGAGCCCTCGGGAGATGTCTGACTGATGGCTTAAACCTGCGCCCTGTGGGGAGTGGGCCTAAGCTGGCAGTTGGACATCCTTAGCCCTCAGCGCTGCCGTGGAGGTGGGAGAGGCTCCCACTACCACTGCTGCGCTCAGCCGTGAGCCCAGCTCAGGGGGAGCACACTGACCACCAGGGGGCAGCTCCTGCATTGAGCGTCTGCCTCCTGGTGGTCAGTGTGCATCATAGCGACCAGTAGTTCCACCATTTGGTCGATTTGCATATTAGCCTTTTATTATATAGGATGCCAGAGCTAACGGTGCCAGGCTGTCCTACCTGTGGAGATGAGCCAATGGATTTGCAATTTTATACCCTGGAGACAGTAATGATAGAACTAGTTGACATTTGCTAAGCATGTGCTGTTTGTCCGGTACTGTGCTGAGCACTATACATGCACTAAAGTAATTTAATTCTCACAACAACTCTGTGGGTTAGGTGATGTTATCAAACTCATTATATAGATGAGGAAACTGAGAGTGTGCTGAGTCACCCAACTTTTCCCAAGGTTTTTCTTGTAGCTAATGGCACATGTTTATGATGTTGTTCACATCGTAATGGTTAGGGTGCAGTCAGTGGCTGGGGGACAGAGTTCTTCTGAATGCAGATGAGTGGCATCCATTAGAGGTGAACATACCATCTTTCATACTTTGTTTCTTTGTACAAGGCATGTTATTCTTAATGTTTTCTCAACTGGGTGTACTATCAATTAATTAATTCAACATTTTTGTTCAGAGGGTTGTCTCTGTTACAAGATGCAGAACTAGGTATTTTGGGAGATTCAGAAATGAACTCTTCCTTCATATAAAGCCTAGGAGCTTAGTCTCATATGGGAACTAAGATAAATATATTAGTAGCTCTAACATCTGGTGAAAAGCACTAGGTAAAAAAAGAAAAAAACAGGAAGGATCAATGCTAAGTACTGGGAAAATATAGTTAAAGTGATAGAGTAGTTAAAAGGAAGGAGGATAAACACTCCAGCAGTAGCGTTGGGGAAGGCTTTGTGAAATAGATTGTTTCTGAGTTTGGCTTAAAGGCTTGTCAGGATTTGGAGATGGGCAGGAAGGGCATCATTCTAGGAATGTTATAGCAAATGGTGGTTCTTCAATTGGCTCCCTGCCTACCTTCCCTAAACCTTCAGGTTAGGTATTCATTTAAAGCAGTGGTTCCCAAACTTATTTGGCCTACCGCCCCCTTTCCAGAAAAAATATTACTCAGCCCCTGGAAATTAATTTTTTAAAAATTTTAATAGCAGTTACTCATCGCCCCCAAATGCACCTGTGGCCATCACTGCCCCCCTGGATCGCTGCAGCGCCTACCAGGGGGCGGTAGCGCCCACTTTGGGAATCACTGATTTAAAGAGTTGAAGGTTTTTATTTATTCCCATTGTCCTACGCTTTTAGATTGCTGTGTAGTTTATTCGCAAGCTTAAGTCTACCTCTTGATCTCTGCAGGGAGAAGGCTGAACAAACCATCTGGAATCGTCTACATCAGCTTAAAGCCCTGAAGACAAAACGGCTCCGTTCCCGAGTGCCTCTGAAGATTGGGATTCTAGGTATCTGGCAATTTGCAGATTTTGTGGGTTTTGAGACTTGGGCTCCATGTAGCTTTATGTACTAGGGTTTCTCTTAGAGGCCAGATTCCCAGTGTGTGAAGAAATCTTATATACCTCATGCAACTCTTGTACTTAATATCAGAGGCTGTAGGATTAAATGAGATAAAGCTCATAAAATGGCTTTTTATAATGCTTTGAAGTAATAGGTACTCAGAAAGTGGTCTATTCTTCCTGGAGTCTAATGTGGCTCATGGTGACAGAGTTACAGATAGGAGAGCGTTGGGAGTCTGAGGGGCTGCAAGCATAAATTTACAGTGTAGGCACATTTCATCTTGACTCCTGAAGCATGCTCAAGTGAAGATCCAGATCTGTGTTGACCAATACAATAGCCAGTAGCCACATGTGGTTATTTAAATTTAATTAAACTTAAATAATACTACAATTTTACTTCTTTAGTCTCACTAGCCACATAGTGACTGCTCAGTAGCCACTGGCTACCAGTTTGAACAGCACAGATAAAGAACATTTCTATCGTCTTAGAAATTCTGTTGGACAGCTCTCATCTAGATAGTTTGGAAGCATATTTCAAAAATAAAGGTTCTGTACCCTCTTGTTTCTAGAATTTAGTTAATGTATGTAACCTTAAAACAGACTGTGTCCCTTGTAGAATAGTAAAATTCCTCTTGATGGTTCAAAACACAGTTGGAACATATTCTGTTACATAGATTAATGTGTTAAGTGATACAGGAAGATGGAAGAATTAGCGGAAATGTTTTGTTTCATTTCAATTCCTTCATTATAGAAATCCCTGGGTAAATATTGGAATTTTAGAAATCCCCCAAAGAGGTTTTTTTCAAAATGGTAAAAATATGTAACACAAAGTTTACCATTTTAACCCTTTTTAAATGTACAGTTCAGTGGCATTAAATACATTCACATTGTTGTGCAACTATCACCACCATCAGTTTCAGAACTTTTTCCTCTTCCCAAACTGAGACTCTATATCCATTAAACAATAACTTGCCATTCCCTCCTCACCTCAGTCCCTGGCAGCCACCATTCTACTTTCTGCCTCTATGAATTTGACTAGGTACCTCACGTAATTAGAATAATATAATTTTATCTTTTTGAGACTGACTTATTTCACTCAGAATAATGCCTTTAATTATGTGTCAGAATTTCTTTCTTTGTAAGGCTGAATAATATTCTATTGTATGTTTATACCACATCCATTGATGGACACTTGGGTTGCTTTTACCTTTTGGCTGTTGTGAATGATACTGCTATGAACATGGGTGTACAACCAAGAATAGTTCTTTAAAAGATTAAAAAAATTTTTTAGAGAGGAAGGGAGAGGGAGAAAGAGAGAGAGAAACATCGATGTGACAGTGAAATATCCATCGGGTGCCTCCTGCATGCCCCCTACCGGGGATTGAGCCTGCAACCTGGGCATGTGCCCTGACCTGGAATGGAACTGGCAACTTTTTCCGAGCGTGGGATGATGTCCAACCAACTAAACCACACCGGCCAGGGCAAGAATAGTTCTTAAACAAGTATTTTCAAAGGGTGTTTGTTATAAAATTGACTTTTTATTAATTTGATAGTCTTATTAATAACAATGGTTTTTTAGCATATGGAAGATATCAGCATAGATGGCTAACTAATTTCTTAGAGGTTTTACCAGTATCAAGTATTATGGGCAGGAAGAGGGATAAAAAGGGTAGAAATGTATATTAAGCTTTATTTTTTAAAAAAATATATTTTTATTGATTTCAGGGAGGAATGGAGAGGGAGAGAGAGATAGAAACATCAACGATGAGAGAGAATCATTGATCGGCTGCCTCCTGCATGCCCCCATTGGGGATCGAGCCTGCAACCCAGGCATGTGCCCTGACTGGGAATCGAACCGTGACCTCCTGGTTCATAGTTCAATGCTCAATCACTGAGCCATGCCAACTGGGCTAAGCTTTATTTTTAAAAATAAATTTCTGATGCAAAATGTTTTTATTTGTAACAGCAAGTAGTTTTCAATGAAAAAAAGAGGTGGTTCATGTTTAGAAAGGTGTTTGAATGGTGATTTAGTTTTTTTCTGGGCATTTACTTGAATTGCTCTTGAGCCCTTTCCCTGTGGAAGAAGCAGGTTCCAGTGCTATGCAAATGTTTGGGCCAATATGAGGGATGATGCTAAAGTCTTGGAGAAGTTCCTGTGCCCTGGCCTCCAATCCAGCTGGAGATAATGTGTGGCGAGAAGCCAGGAGACCCAAAGCATTTGGGAACAGGTGCTTATTTCTTTTCCCTCCCAGGTTGCATGGCTGAGAGACTGAAGGAGGAGATCCTCAATAGGGAGAAAATGGTGGATATTTTGGCTGGTCCAGATGCCTATCGGGACCTTCCTCGGCTGCTGACTGTTGCTGAGTCAGGCCAGCAAGCTGCCAATGTGCTGCTTTCTCTGGATGAGACCTATGCTGATGTCATGCCAGTCCAGACGAGCCCCAGTGCTACTTCTGCTTTTGTGTGAGTCACCGACCAAGAGACAGGGAGTAAACTTCTTTCTCACTTTGAAAATAACGTGTTGCCCTAGCCAGTTTGGCTCAGTGGATAGAGCACCGGCCTATGGACCAAAGGGACCCAGGTTTGATTCCGGTCAAGGTCATGTACCTTGGTTGCAGGCTCCTCTCTGGCAAAGGCCCTGGTTGGGGCTTGTGCAGGAAGCAACCAATCAATGTGTTTCTCTCCCATCGATGTTTTTCTTTATTGTTCTCTCTATGTTCTACTCTCTCTAAAAAAATCAATGGAAAAATATCCTCGGGTGAGGATAAAAAAATAAATAAAAATAACATGTTAATGTTATTACATTAAAAAAATTAAGCTCTGGCTGGTGTGGCTCAATTGGTTGCGTGTCATCCCATGCACTAAGAGGTCGCTGGTTCAATTCCCAGTCAGGGCACATACCCATGTTGCAAGCTTGATCCCCAGGAGAAGGTGTGCAGGAGGCAGCCAATCAATGTTTCTCTCTCTCCCTCTCCCTTTCTCTGTCTCTAAAAAATTAATGAAAACATTAAAAAAATGTAGTGCATGCACACAGTACAAAAGACAAAAAAATGATGTATAAGACTTCCTCACACCTATCATCTCCAGCCTCCTAGGCCACATCGCAGAGGTGGCATGCTAGTTGTTTCTTGTATAATCCTTTGAGAAGTGGGGTTTTTTTTTTTTTTTGGTTAATCTTCACCTGAGGATATTTTTGCATTGATTTTTAGAGAGTGGAAAGGAGGAAGAGAGACAGAGAGAAACATTGATATGAGAGAGACACATCGATTGGTTGTCTCCTGCATGTGCCCCAACCAGGGCTGGGGATCAAACTGCAACCGGTATGTGCTGTTGACTGGAATCTTACCCAGGACCCTTCAGACTGCAGGCTGACTCTCTATCAACTGAGTCAAACCAGCTAGAGCTAGAAGTGTTTTTCGCATATGTATTTATATACATAAAATGAGGTCTTTTCTACCCTCCTTCCTATACTTTTATTTCATCACATAGGCTTTCCTGATTCTTTTTTTCTCTTCCCTGATCTTTAAAGTTAAAAAAGTAATTGACAAAATAGTTTATATTTGTTGAAGAAAATGTGGAAAAGATAGAAAAACATAAAGAAGAAAGTAAGAATTAACTCTACCTCTACCACCTAATGATAAACACTATTATTATCATTTTGGTGTATATCATTGCTGCCCTGTCCTTAGTGCTTATGTGTGTATGCTTTGTGTATGTGTTTGTTTATAAAAAAAATAGCTCTTTGTGTAATTTGTTTTATAACTTAAAAAAATATTTTTATTGATTTCAGAGAGGGAAGGAGAGGGAGAGAGAGAGAGAAAGATCAATGATGAGAAAGAATCGTTGATTGGCTGCTTCCTGCATGCCCACACTGGGGATCCAGCCTGCAACCCAGGCATGTGCCCCAACTGGGAATCGAACCATGACCTCCTGGTTCATAGGTCTATGTTCAACCACTGAGCCATGCCTGCCAGGCAGTTTTATAACCTTTTGTTATTTAAAGTGGTGAACATTTCTTATGTCATTATATTTTCTCTAACAGAGATTAGCAAATTGGCTTACAGCCTGTTTTAGTAAATAAAGTTTTATTGAAATAACAGCTGTGCCCATTTGTTTACATAGCGTGTGGCTGCTTTCACCACTGCAGCAGCAGAATTGAGTATGTGGCAGAGATTGTATGCAAAGCCTAAAATATTTACTATATCATTTTTTTGCAGAAAAAGTTTGCCAACCATTTTCATTTTAATGGCTAGACAATACTCTGTTAGAATGCTTAATAAAAATAATAGCTAACATTTATTTAACAATTCTTCAATGAACATCTTTGATACATATTAGGGTAATTATTTCCTTACAATAAATTGAGGCTTTCATGTATACAAGATGCAAATGAAAGAAAGTGACTTAACTTAGATACCTAGCATTTGGACCAGGAATGTGAGAAATTCAGACCCCTATGTTTTATTTTATTTTTAATCCTATGTTTAAAAATCCTATTTTTAAGGATATCTTTTTAGTGATTTTTTTTTTGAGGGGTGGGGGGAGGAGAGAGAGAGAGAGGAGAGAAACATTGAGATGAGAGAGAAACATTATTGGTTGCCTCCCACACTCGCCCTGGCTGGGGATTGAACCCACAACCTTTTGTTGTGTGGGATGATGCTCCAACCAACTGAGCTACCTGGCCAGGGCTGCAGACCCCTGTATTTTAAATCCAGTGTCTCTGCTCCTTATATATATTTTATAACATTTATTTATTTTTCTGGCCTAGAAGTGGAAAGTTCAAATAATATGTAAATATAAACAGTAGCAAGCCCAAGTGTGGTATGTCTTCACCCATTCCTTCACCACTCAGGGTAATCACTATATCCACCAGTTATGGTTTGGTTTATATCCTGGGGTTAAAGAATAGTTTTTATTTTATTTATTTATTTATTTATTTATTTTTAAAAATATATTTTATTGATTTTTTTTACAGAGAGGAAGGGAGAGGGATAGCGAATCAGAAACATCGATGAGTGAGAAACATCGATTCAGCTGCCTCTTGCACGCCCCCTACTGGGGATGTGCCCGCAACCCAGGTACATGCCCTTGACCGGAATCGAACCTGGGACCCTTGAGTCCGCAGGCCGACGCTCTATCCGCTGAGCCAAACCAGCTAGGGCAAAGAATAGTTTTTAAAGATCAAAAAATATCTGCCTTAGTTTTTCTTAGATCTCATATTGGTCCAGCGTGAGTACCTTGTCAAGAGAATTTAGAGCCAAAGGATAATACCAAGGGAATCGTGACCTGCTCCTTGGGTTGGACCAAGACATCCTGCTGCTGTTACTAAGTTCTGTTCTTTTCCCTCCAGGTCTATCATGAGAGGCTGTGACAACATGTGCAGCTACTGCATTGTTCCTTTCACGCGAGGCCGGGAGAGGAGTCGGCCTGTTGCCTCCATTCTAGAGGAAGTGAGAAAGCTTTCCGAGCAGGTGAAAAGTTCTCCAGGCTTCCTTACTGAGAGTATGTTTATGGGAGGATGAGGACAACTTTCTAGTTTTGCAGCCTGTGCTATTTTTAAGCTGTACAAGTTTAAAACGGTACCTGGCCAGAAAGAAATACATGCCACATTGATGCCACAAATTACAGGCAGATCCACTGTGAAGTTTGCTTAGGAGTCAACACAGAAGATTGGAGAGCGTATGAGAGCATGAGTGTAGAATCAGAGGATTAAGTATGAATTCTGACTCCACCGTTCTCTGGCTCGGTGCCTGGGCACTGGTCATTTAACTACCTTCTTCGAAACAGTGTCCCTATCTATGAAAGAGGATAAAATAATATCTTTCTTGCCAGATTATTGGAAGGATTGCTATTGGAAGGATATGGTAGTTTAAATGTTTTTAAACTACCTGGCAATAGTAATTTTTTACAGAATGATTTATTGATTTGTCTATTCTAGGGAAACCTCCCATATCTTTTGTTCATTTTATCACTGGGCCAGCTTGCAGAGAATAGATGAGGCTAGTGAATCAGATCAGAGGCTAGACAGAAGGTACCTACTGCCTTCCTCCTATTGGGAGCTGGTCCCTCAGCCCTTGAGGAGGTCTCTCCTCAACCCTAGGCACAAATCTTCCAGCTGTGCAGGATAGGACAGGAGGTGGGAATGTGGAGTTTTTCTTCTGGAGTCTCTGTTTCCTGACGTGGTTGGTTCAGGACAGGGAGGCTAGCCCCTCCTCCAGTTCTAAGTCAGCAGTTTGCTTGCTTTCTTACTCTCTGGCAGTGCTCTCTTTTCCCCCCCATCCCCTAATTCCCAGTTTTCGTAGTTTGTTCCCTGACTGCTCACATAGGTACTGTGAGGTATTCCCCATACACTACCTCTACAAGTGCTTCCTGGTCTAAAGTTGTCTCCTTCCTCTCCTCTTCCATCTACTCCACAGTACCAAAACTCACTCTCTCAAGATAGCGAAATTCTGTTTAAGTAAACTGAGGTGATGATAAAAACTCCCTAACCTTTCTAAGGTATTTGCATATAACAAAAGGAACTTAACATTAAAGTGAACCTTAGTGAACTCAGAGCCCACTAACTTGTGAAAAACTATGATTCTGCATTGTGTTTTAAAGGATCTGTTAATCACTTATTTATTTTACTTATAGAGTGTTTTGTTTTGTTTTTGATTCACACCCGAGGATATTTTTCCCATTGATTTTTTTTTTTTGAGAGAGTGGAAGGGAGGAATGAGGGGGAGAGAGAGAGAGACAGAGAGAGAGAGAGAGAGAGAGAGAGAGCCATCGATTGGTTGCCTCCCCCACATGCCCTGACTGGGGATCAAACCTGTAACTGAGACATGTGCCCTTGACTGAGAATCGAACCTGAGACCCTTTGGTTCTCGGGCTGGTGCTCTAACCACTGAACAAACTGGCCAGGCCTAGAGTAACTTTTGAAAGATGTTTCTTTCGTTTAGGTTTTTTAGACTACAGTTACAGAGAATAGAATATTTTCCTTTAACAGAATGCTGTCTATTCATTCACACAATGGTTATTGATTGGAAGTCATTTAAGTAAGCAGCCTTTTTTAAGCCTCTTTATTATCTTTTTATATGAAAAAAATGTACACAGGAAAGAGAGAATAGTATTGTGGCCCCTTTTCCCTAGCCAACAGTCACTTAAATTTTTAAAAAAAAATCCTCACCTGAGGATATGTTTTTATTGATTTTAGAGAGAGAGGAAGGGGGGAAAGAGAGAAAAAAACCATCAATGTACATAAATCAGTTGCCTCCTGTATGCCCCCCAACCGGGGATTGAGCCTGAAACCTAGGTATTTAAGTGAGCCCTGACCGAACCCACAACCTTTTGATGCATGGGATGAGGCTCCAACAAACTGAGTCACCTGGCCAGGGTTCACTTAATTGTTACATTTTGCCATAATTGCCTTATCTATTTTTTGTTGTTGTTGATAAAGTATTTCAAAGTATAGCATGACATTTCACCCTTAAGTTAATACATCTCTAAAAAATAAGGAAATTTTCATTACCATTAATTCTTCTAATGAGATTAACAAAAATTGCTAAATATCATCCTAATCCTAGCCCACTCATACTCAGATTTTCTTAATTGTCCCGTAACTCTTTGCATTTGATTGTTATGTCTTTTTATATGTGTGTGCATTTTACTTAGTTTTATATTCTGCTTTGTATGTTTTAATAAACTTTTTAAAATAAAGTTTTGGAATAACTTTAAATTTACACAAAAGTTGCAAAGATCAAGTTACCTCTTAATGTTAACATCTTACTTAACTTTGGTGCGTTTGTCAAAACTAAAATGTACCAAATATGGTACGTTACTATTAACTAACTTTAGACTTTTTTCCTGATTTTGCCACTTTCCCTACTAATGTCATTTTTCTTTTTCAGGATCCAATCCAGGATCCACATTGCTTTTAGTGTATCCTGTTCTTTAAAGTTAACATTATGACACAGCTAATTTTAGTTAGTGATTTGGCATGCAGCTACCAAACTATTTTAAATTGCTCCCAAAATATTTATTTCCCGCTTTTCAGGGGCTGAAAGAAGTGACACTACTTGGTCAGAATGTTAATAGTTATCGGGACAATTCAGAGGTCCAGTTCAACAATGCAGTGTCCACCAACCTCAGCCGTGGCTTCTCCACCAACTATAAAACCAAGCAAGGGGGCCTTCGTTTTGCTCACCTTCTGGATCAGGTCTCCAGAATAGATCCTGAAATGAGGATTCGTTTTACCTCTCCCCACCCCAAGGATTTTCCTGATGAGGTAAATATTGACAGTTAACTGTGCCAAACTGCTATCAGTATTCTTAAGCATTTCTGTCTGTGACAGACAGAACATGGTTTGAGCAAAAGTAGAGCATTTGGGTAATTCATGTGTTTGGTTTAATTAGCGTCTTAATTACTTGAAAATTAACTTTGGCAAAGAACAGAGGGGTGGGTATTCCTTTCTGTAAGATTCTTTGGTGAGACTTTGATGACTAATGTGTTCTATTTGACCAGGTTCTGCAGCTGATTCATGAGAGAGACAACATCTGTAAACAGATCCACCTACCAGCCCAGAGTGGAAGTAGCCGTGTATTGGAAGCCATGCGAAGGGGGTACAGCTTTTCAATGTCTCCTTTAGGAGCAAACAGTGTCTAAAATTCTAGCATAGTGTGTGGCACATAGTAACTGCTCAATAAATATTTGTTATATGAATAAACCCAGGGACATTGTAATTTGCTTTTGTTCACTAAGAATGTTTAGACTAAAGACTGGATCACTCATTTCATTTGCTTAGCATATTTTTTTATTAAGCACCTACCATGTGGCACACTGAGATTTTAACATGAAGGTTTTTTAGGTCTTGGAATTTAGTATATCCCTATGTGTTCACTTACTTTGGGGATAATAAATATTGCAGAGATAAGACTGAAAGGAGAATGTGACCGATGGCAAACTGTATGGAACTAGTGTTTTTGACATTGGCAAAGACTTTTAGAGATTTTTTATTTATTTTTAATTGGCCTCTAAGGTCAGAGTTCTCAGGCAGACTTGAAAACACTGTTAAACAAGTCCTTGGCAACCTCCAAATTATTCTTGGTGATCTTGATATCCCTCTGGCCATCATCTTGGAACCAGAGAGCATATAAAATCATCTAGATCAGGGGTGGGCAAACTTTTTGACTCGAGGGCCACAATGGGTTCTTAAACTGGACCGGAGGGCCGGAACAAAAGCATGGATGGAGTGTTTGTGTGAACTAATATAAATTCAAAGTAAACATCATTACATAAAAGGGTACGGTCTTTTTTTTTTTTAGTTTTATTCATTTCAAACGGGCCGGATCCGGCCCGCGGGCCGTAGTTTGCCCACGGCTGATCTAGATCCTTTGAAATGTTTAGTCTATCTTCATTATTAGTTAAATGCAGAAGGCTATTTAAAATAATTTATGTTCTTGAACTAAACATTCATAGGCCCTAAATTAGGTTACAGTGTAAGTTTTGGATCATAAGATCTTTTGGATAGTTTAACTGATGGTACTGTCCTGTGTGGGTGAGAAGTGATTACATGTGGTAGTTCATAGTGTTATCCTTTTACAGCATTCATTTAAAGAAGATTGGCTCATCTAAGTCTTTTCTTTCTGTTCTTTATTGCAGGTATTCAAGAGAAGCTTATGTGGAGTTAATTCATCATATCAGGGAGTCTATTCCAGGTACATTTAAGAAATGTATTCTACTGAGCACATTACAGTGACCACAGTCTTAGATACAGGCAACACCTGTGGCAGTACCTTGTGACACCTTTTACACTTATTTTGCTTCTCTTCATTTCTCTCTCTCTCTCTCTCTCTCTCTCTGTCTTTTAGAAGAAGGGGGAGAGAGAGAAAGAGAAACATTGATATGAGAGAGAAACATCAATTGGTTGTCTCTCATATGCACCCCAACTGGGGACCGAACCTGCAACTCAGGTATGTGCCCTGACCAGAAATCAAACCCACGACCTTTTGGTGTATGGGACAATGCTCCAACCAACTGAGTCACACCAGCCAGGGCTCTTTCTCTCTTTTACTTCTTTCTGATTGTTTAATGTTTTGGTCTTGCTAGAAATACTCAGAGATGTGGATCAGCTTATGGCCTCAAGGCTAAAGAGATTCATTTTCTATAGTTTTTGTGTTTCTGAGCATATGGGAGAGACCTTGTTTTTTCTTGTTAGTTGGCAAAGTTATATATGGTCTGAATTAGTTCTGATTGGGGGCAATTGATATCTTTAAAAATGTGTACTTAGAGGTTATTCTTTTCCTATTTATCTTAACCCTTTTTCTTTCCTCCTAATAAAATTACTCTGTAGTCTTTTACTTTAGATTTGGTTGATAATGTCTACATTTTGTCCAAATTTCTAATGATTGTAACTTGTATTATGCATAAATACTTTCATTTTGATGGGACAGGATGGTGTGGAAGTTCTCTGGACTGCAGTTTTCTCATCTATAAAATGCAATAAATACTACTCACCTCATTGGATTTTGGGGTAATTAAATAGGTTAAGTTAAATAGATAGTAATGTGTAGCACTTAGTAAGTATTCAGTAAATAGTAGTCATTGTTACTATTTTAAATGAGCATTGTGTTAAACTAACTTCAAAAGTATATTTATATGGGGCACTGCAATGTTTTTACCAGATATAAGTACAAAGCAGGACCAATATGAGAATGTGGACTCCTACTGTGCTCCTAAATCCCACATTTGAAGTGAAAATACCTTTTCTAGTACTGAGGGGAATGTAGACTGAGAAGCCAGGCTCTGGCACGGGCACATTGTAGCTAAGCAGGCCTATTCCCTCCTCGCTCTGCAGTGACCTGATGACACTGGCACATGGGCTGAATAGCTCCAGGAAAGCCCTTACAATTGCTGTCCCTCCCTCTGTAGCCTGCAAGTTCCAAAAGCCTCTCTTGAAAGTAAGCAGCTGTCCTTTGTCCTTGGTTGTGTGTCACAGGTGTGAGCCTCAGCAGTGATTTCATTGCTGGCTTTTGTGGTGAGACAGAGGAAGATCACCTCCAGACAGTGTCTTTGCTTCGGGAAGTTCAGTACAACATGGGCTTCCTCTTTGCCTACAGCATGAGACAGGTGAGCTCTGGGATGGGGGAGTAACTACTTCTGTGCTGAGACTGACCTCATTTCTGACCAGTTTGGGGTTCACTGTAGATAACTGGAAAGTAAAATAAAGGGCAGCAAGGCACTCCTTGAGAAGCCACAAAGATCTTACCATTCATTTCTTTATTTTATCTAATCCACCTGTCTGTTATTTTACATAATTCAGCAATTGGAGACGAATAATAATTACCTGTGTCAACATTTCTCTTTATTAGAATATTTGAAATTATGTGTAGATTGTTTAGAATTGGAATGGGGAGGGAGGGACATTATTCTCTTTACAAGAAATCTAAACTCATTTCTCAACATGCAGAACTTCCTTTTGGCCTACAGACATGATTTGTTTTACAGAGGCTCCTTGTCACCCTCCCAGCCATCCTCAACTATTTTTAGTTTCCATTTTTTTTAAAAAATATATTTTATTGATTTTTTACAGAGAGGAAGGGAGAGGGATAGAGAGTTAGAAACATCGATGAGAGAGAAACATCGATCAGCTGCCTCCTGTACATCTCCTACTGGGGATGTGCCCGCAACCCAGGTACATGCCCTTGACCGGAATCGAACCTGAGACCCTTCAGTCCGCAGGCCGACGCTCTATCCACTGAGCCAAACCGGTTTCGGCTTTAGTTTCCATTTTTATAGGTCAGGTGAACTCACTGATACCCACTTTGGAGTTTCTCCTATAACACAGTTTCCCAGATAAAACAATACAGAAGGAAACATTAATGATGAGAGAATCATTGATTGGCTGCCTCCTGCACATCCCCTACTGGGGATCAAGCCTGCAACCCAGGCATGTGCCCTTGACCAGAATTGAACCTGGGACCCTTCAGTCCGCAGGCTGATGCTCTAT
>NW_005370318.1:2296549-2303149 GCF_000412655.1 Myotis brandtii
TGTGTGTGTGTGTGTGTGTGTGTGTGTGTGTGTGTGTGTGTACTAGTATAAACATGCACGCATACCATGGTGTTGGATGATGTAAAGGCTTTTCAAGGATACATTTTCTTTTTTTTTAAAGAATAGTTTATTGATTTCTAGAGAGAGAGGGAAGGAGAGGGAGAGAGAGAAACACCCATCTGCTGCCTCCTGCACACCCCCTACTGGTCATCAAGTCCGCAACTACTGTATGTTCCCTGACTAGAATTGAACTGGCAACCTTCGGTGCCTGGGATGACGCCCAACTAATTGAGCCACACCGGCTGGCCAAGGATAAATTTTCTTCTCTTTTTTTTGAACTAGGTAATATATGCTCGTGGTATAAAACTCAAAAGGTCAAAATCGTATGTAGTGAGAAATTCTTCCTTCTTCTCAGGTTGCCTAGTTTTTTAGTTCCTTCCCTGAAGGCAGCTGCTCTTAGCAGTTTCTTCTGCAAACTTCTAGAGATAGTTCATGTATTTAAAACATATTTATATGTATTCTTTGTACCCCAGAGTTATTATACATGTTCATTTGTACCTTGTTTATTTCTGTTAAGAGTATATTTTGGGGCCCTGGCTGGTGTGACTCAGTTGGTTGGGTGTCATCCTGTGCATCAAACGTTTGCTGGTTTGATTCCTGGTCAGGGCGTATGCCTCGGTTGTGGGCTTGATCCCTACTTGGGGCGCATACAGGAGGCAACCGATTGATGTTTTTCTCTCACATTGTTGTCTCTCTTTCTCTCTCTCCCCCTCCCTCCTCCCTTCCTCTCTCTCTAAAAATCAATTTAAAAAATCTTTAAAAAAAGTATATTTTGGAGAGCAATCGTATCAGTATATATAAAACTATCTTACTATTTTTTAACAGCTGTGTAATATCCATTATGTAAATAATAATTTGTTTTACTAGTTACCTATTGATAAACATTTAGGCTGCTTTGCATCTTGTGACTTTATAAACACATGGCTAAGTAACTTGGTACATGAGTTACTTAGTATATGTACAAATGTATCTTTATTCTTAGGACATTCTATAAAAATGTCGAAAACAATTTTGAGTCTGTAATTTTCATGTGCTAAATTTAAAGTTTAGGCCTTGCAAAAATGGTGATTCCACTGCATAGCTACCTTTTTCTCTTAGAAGGCTCTCAGAACTAGAGAACCCTTGGGGTAGGGCCTGGGTTTCCTGTAGACATGTCTAACTTGCAGGTGGAATGAACATGGTCTCCCGCTGTGAATTCTATAGGTTCCTGGTGACCTCCCTTTTTAAAAAATGTTTTTTATAGAAGACACGGGCATATCACAGGCTGAAGGATGATGTCCTGGAAGAGGTAAAATTAAGGCGTTTGGAGGAACTTATCACTGTCTTCCGAGAAGAAGCAACGAAAGCCAACAAGACCTCTGTGGGTTGTACCCAGCTGGTGCTGGTGGAGGGGGTGAGACCATTTGTATCTACATACATTTTGTTTATTTTTTGTAACACAGTATGACTCCCTGTATTTAGATTTTCTTTGATTCCTTTTATCAGTTTTTGTAGTTGTCAAGTATACAGATCCTGTATATGTTTTGTTAGATGTACACCTACGTATTTCCTGTTTTTTTCTTTTTAAGGTATTGTAATTGGCTGTTGTTTTTAATTTCAGGTGTCTGTATATTCATTGCTATAATGTAGACATAATTGAGTTTTGTATGTTTATCTGTATCCTGTGACCTTGCTGAATTCATTTAATAGGCCTAGGTGTTTTTTGGGTAGTTTTCTGTGTAGATGTTCTTTTTTCCTTCCTGATGTTCCAGGGTTCCCCCTTTTATTGTTTCCTTTCTGTGTGCAGTGGTCACCAACCGATGATCCGCGGACCACTGGTGGTCTGTGAGGTTCGAAAAGTTGGCGACCACTGGTTTAGAGGACTTCCTTTAGAACCTCGGGCAGCAGCTTCCCTTTGTTTTCATTTATCTTAGAATGTCTTGATTTCTCCGTTCGTTTCTGAAGGATATTTTTGTACTAAGTGAAAGCATTAGGGAAAAGTATGTGTGCTCCATCTTTCTGGAAGCTGTATCATATGTATATTTTTAGAATCAAAGTTACTGTCTGTCTTTAATTCTTTCTTAGAAATGTACTGAATTTCAGGAAGTTTGTGGTTTCTGTAGGCTTCTGTGGTCAAGCCTGGGGACCGTGCCATCATTTAGGGAGAGCACTAAACAGATGGGATAAGGGGTGAGTTTGGGACCCTGACCACTTGTGAAGCTGCATGCTGCAGCCAGTGGAGAGGAGGGAAAAGAGAGAGGGCCCTTTCTATGACCTTTTCCGAGTTCTGGTTTGGGAGAGGAGACTCCTGCTCCATGCCTCAGGATATGGCAGCATCAAAGCCACCAATTGCCTGGTGTTTGTGTTTGTTAGGACTCTCTGGTAGTGAGTAACAGTAGAAATTTGTTTAAGTCATTCAGGCTAAGCTAAAAAGAGTTTTGGGTTTTTTTTGGTACAAAACTTTATGGAGCCCAAGGGCAGGAATACTGTCAGGTGTCTGGAAGGGTCTCTATCCAGCCTGGGAAGCCCTTGAGGCTCAGACTTTCTTATCTCCTTAGACCTGCTTTTCCTGCTTCTTCATTTGTGTGGCAGAATAGAGCAGTCCTGTAATTCTTGCATTTTCATGTTATTATTCCAGCTATTCACAGACCAAAGTTTTGTCTCTCAGCCTCAATTCAAATTTCTAGGAGTGGGAACCTGATCAATTTGGCTTAGGTTAGGGATTTTCCTGTGATTCGGTCCAGCTGTGGCTGATGGATGGTGCTGCTGAGCTGGTTAATACTTTGAAAGGTGTTTGCCTCACTAAGAGCTTTGTGTCAGTTGTAATTCTGGAGATATGTGCGTGTTCATGTCTGTTAGCAATCTACATTTTATCCAGTAGGAATTAGGTCTTATTATATTCCCAGCTCTCGTCACAAAAGGTATACTGTACTTGTCTTTTGAATGAATGAAGGTTAAGTATTGAAATGTTGCTAATCTTTGTTCCTGATTTCATCAGCCCCACAGAGAGCCCATAGTAATTAAATGAACCAAAACAAGGTTTTCTTACGCATCGCACATAAGCCATTATTCACTTGGGGCTAGATTGCTATATCCAGAGTGGCAGAGAAGAGAAAGATAACGCATGTATACTGAGCACTTATGTCTGCCAGGAGATATACACTTAATGGTCATCAACACATGAGTCTCACCACAGTCCTTGGAGGTAGTGCTGTTATTAGCCTCTTTTTATACATGAAGAAATAGAATAACTATTGATCAGCTGCCTCCTGCACGCCCCACACTGGAGATCGAGCCTGCAACCCTGGCATGTGCCCTGTCTGGGAATCGAACTGTGACCTCCTGGTTCATAGGTTGATGCTCAAACACTGAGCCACACCAGCCGAGCTCCCTCTTGTGTCTTTGATCACTTAAGAATACATGTAGTCAGAGCTTGATTTTCTAAGGGCAGATTATGTGCTCTTTGTATTATTATTTTAAACATTTTTATTGATTTTTTTTTGAGGGAAAGGGAGAGAGAGAAATATTGATGAGAGAGAACATCTGTTGGCTGCCTCTTGCATACCCCTCACCAGGGATTGAGCCTGAAACCCAGGCATGTGCCCTGACTGGGAATTGAGCCAGTGCCCTCTTGATACATGGGTCGACATTCAATCACTGAGCCACACCAGCTGGGCTGGAGTTTTGACCAGTTGTTTTAATCCCAGTCAAGGCGTCACTCAACCTGTATAATATAAGACCCTTACAGTAATGTTCTTCTGTCCTTTCCCCTTATCTTTTGTGCTCTTGTTGTCATAGATTTTTACTTTATATTCCAAAATATATTGATATTTTTGTTTGAACAAGTATTTTCTAAAGAAATTTTTTAAATGAGAAAAAAATCTTTTGTATGTACCCCCCTTTTTTTAATCCCTTGTGTACATTCAAGTTTGTATTTGTTATCATTTCCTTTGTGCTTGAAAAACTTCCTTTAACATTTCTTATACTGCAGATCTTTTGATAATGAATCCTCTCAGCTTCTATTGGTCTGAAATAAATGTTTTTTCATCTACCTTTTAAAATATATTTTCATTGGTTATCTATTTATTTATTTATTTTAATTCATTGATTTTAGAGAGGGGGAGAGAGAGAAACATTGATTTGTCGTTCCACTTATTTGTGCATTCATTGGTAGATTCTTTTTAAAAAATTTTTTATTGATTTTAGAGAAAGAGAGGAAGTGGGGAGAGAAAGAGAAATATTGATTTGTTGTTTCATTTCTTTGTGCATTCATTGGTTGATTCTTGTGTGTGCCCTGACCGGGGATTGCATCCACAACCTTGCATATCGGGATGATGCTCTAACCCAGTGGTCGGCAAACTGCGGCTCGCGAGCCACATGCGGCTCTCTGGCCCCTTGAGTGTGGCTCTTCCACAAAATACCACGTGCAGGCGCGCATGTACAGTGCGATTGAAACTTCGTGGCCCATGCGCAGAAGGTGTTTTGTTTCTGGGCTTGGGAGGGGCTCTCAGTCTAGACCTCCCAGGTCATTCGCTGCCTGTGCCTGGCCTGGGTTCACCTCAGAGGAGCTACAAAGTGATACGCAGTTGGATATGCCTGCTCTGGATTTAAGAATGCCTGGGTGAGGCTAGCTGTGAGCTGAGGTCGGCTGCCACTAGTGCCAGGTTTGGGTCCGCTTAACAAGCGGTACAGTATATGCCAAGACCAGCCATTGTTTGGGGTTTGTGGACCTTTGAGAGATTTTAGGAAAACCCTCAGCACTGGCTGAAGCCGGCCACTTGTGTAGGACTGCCACTAAAAGAGATTCTGCTCCAGCACGAGTTGGTTGGGGTGGGGTCTCAGGGAATCAATCACCAGGGTGTTAGGCAGTTTGATGGAGGCTCAGACTTGGCACCCTCCTCTGCCTGTGCCTGTGGGCTGTGTGTGGGGAGGGCTCAACAAAGGAATCATGGTCCCTGCCAGCACTTCTGTCTGGGAGAGTGCTTTCCCTCCAGCCCTGGTACTGAAGCTAGACAATTCAGTTTCTCCCTGTATGTCCCTGGTGCTTTTTGGGCTGCTGTCTCTTCACTGGAGCTTAAGGTGAGTATGAGTGAGTGCAGCTCTGCGTGGGCTCTTTAAGAGGATGCCCGGGTCTACAGCAGTCCTTCGTTTCACCCAGTCGAGTCCCTGCTGATTTTTACAGCCTGATGTTGTAGGGACTCTGTCCTGGCACTGGTGCTCTGGGCTGGGGAGCCCAGTGTTGGACTGGGCCCCCTTGCTCCTCACGGGAACCTCCACAGCTGAGATATACCTCCCGAATCTTCAAAATTAAAAAAAAATTTAAATTATAGTTTACATTCAATATTATATTACTTTCAAGGGTACAACATAGTTTTCTCCTGAATCTTAACTGCCACACATGAGTGTGGGACCAGTCTGTTTTGCATCTCCACCCCTCTTACCAGTTTTGATGTGGCTTCTTTATATCTTTAGTTATAGGAGTTCGTTCAGCTCATCTTCAGGTGGTTCTCAAGGGTGGTGGTTTTATAATTTCCTATAATTTTGATGTGGTTGTGGGAGGAGGCGAGCACAGTGTTTATCTACTCTGTCATCTTGACCAGAACTCAGTTGGTCTGTTTCTATTGACTGATTCTTCTGCTGATTATGGGTCACATTTTTCTGCTTCTGGGCATATTTAGTGAGTTTTGATTGGATGTTGGACATTGCAGTGTTCAGTTATGAGTGTCTGGATTTTGCGTTTGGCTTTGTTCTGATAGGCAGTCATGTTACAGTTCCGTTTGATCCTTTCAAGGCTTGTTTTTAAGCTTTGTTAGAAAAGCTTTTTTGTTATAGGGATAGTTTAGCCTCATTACTAGTTTTTGGCTCTTCTGGAGTCAGTACTGCATGTCCCAAGGAATCAATGAGGACTATTTAGAGGTAGATCAAATGATTCCCAGCCCCATGTGAGCTCTGGGAGTTCTCAAAAACTTCCTTTTGCCCGACTTCACGGAGTTTCCCTCTATAGAGGAGCATGTAGTAGTATTCAGCAAAGACTCAAGGGATCCCTTTGCACACTTCCATAGCTTTTTCCTGCTTATCTCCCTCGTGTCTAGAACTTGTCCCACAATTTCTAGTTATGCAGGCTTCCTGTACTCCAGTCCTTCAGTCCAGAGAAATCACCATGCTCTGCCTTGAGATCTCCCTCCCTGCTTTGCATACACTGTCTCGCATGTGCCTTCTGGCAAAACGCAGGGGTGATTGGAGGGCTCATCTCATTTGTTTTCCTTCTCTTGGGGATCATAGTCTTATGTGATCTCTGTTCAAAATCCAAAAAAAGTTATTTCATACCTTTTGTCCAGTTTCCTGGTTACTCAAGGCTTGAGGATAAATTTGGTTTTTGTTACTACATCATGGCTGTAAGAAAAAGATTTGTATATAGTCTAGAACAGGAGTGGGCAAACTTTTTGACTCGAGGGCCACAATGGGTTCTTAAACTGGACCGGAGGGCCGGAACAAAAGCATGGATGGAGTGTTTGTGTGAACTAATATAAATTCAAAGTAAACATCATTAAAAAAAAGGGT
>NW_005370318.1:2303218-2313670 GCF_000412655.1 Myotis brandtii
CAAACGGGCCGGATCTGGCCCGCGGGCCGTAGTTTGCCCACGGCTGGTCTAGAAGTTAATTCCATCATTCTGGTTTTATTATTCTCCTGGCCTTGTTTTCTGCATGTGTGATGGAGAATCTGGTTTCAAGTCTGCCTATTCATCAGGTAACCCGGGCCAAACAACCCCAGAACATTCCTGAGTGATTACTATGAAACTGCTGGGTAAAGTGAAAGTTGGTTTGTGAAGAGCATTTCCCGTATGTCCTTGGTTTCAGGCCTGTTTGAGGGCCATTTCTGCTGAAACGAGTTCTGTAATCAAAGACACATTGAGTCATTCACTAATGTAGAGTCAGCAAAACTTTATGAATTTCTGTTGTGTGCCACGAATTGCCCTTGTTGGTGAGGCAGTGGTAACACAGTCTTCTTCAGAGATTCCTTGGTTAAGGAATGCTCTCTGAGTAAGACCCTTAGGGGTCTGAGACATAGAAGGTGTACTTTCTGCCTTCAAGAACTGATGACTATGACAGGTTCATACAGTCTCCTGTCTTCTTTCTGCAGCTCAGTAAACGCTCTGCCACTGAGCTGTGCGGCCGGAATGATGGAAACCTTAAGGTGATATTCCCTGATGTAGAGATGGAGGATGCCACTGACTCTGGGCTCAGGGTCAGAGCTCAGCCTGGGGACTATGTGCTGGTGAAGGTAAGGTGTCCTTTTGGGATTTTGGCTTGCCCTGTGAGTGGGGTGTTGGGTTGAGTAATTTAGGGGAATGAAATTTTTTCTTGGAGAAATTCTTTAGTAAAATAAAACTCTCTTCTCAATCTAAACAATGGAAGAGCACCTTGAATTAAATTTTAGACTGTTTCTAACTAATGCCTTCTTGTTTTTCTTCTCTTTTTGGGAATTTGGTGAGGTTGGAGTACATGGTAGCATATAGTTTCTGGGTGCAGAGAGGCCCGGAAGTATAAGTGATTTTTAGTGGGTTGATAGTTCTCTGAAGCACCAGGAGTTTAAGGAGTTTGCTCAGGGTCACACACCAGCACATGGTAATGTAGGGATTTAAACTGAGGCAGCTCAGATCCTGAGTCTACATTTTTAACCATCGTACTATTCAGTCTTTCTCATAGTTCTCTCTGCCAGAGATCAGCGTGCCCTTCAAGGTCTCTGATGCTCCAGGCATCCCTAACTTACATGTGCTCCAGTTTCCTGGGTCTCTTCCCTGGACTGACAGATCTAGCTGAATGGCTGTGGAATTTCGCCTTTCTTCTCCCCCCACCCCCGCACCCCTTCTCCTTCACTGGGATAGTCCTCCTTTCTTCTCTCCTTCCTTCTTACACTTTCACAGGTCTGCTGTTGCCATCTTCCTTTCCTTCTGGTCCTCATGTCCACTTTGCTCCAGAACCAGAGGCTGGCAGGACACACACTGATGAGGCAGGCAGGAGCAACGCTGCTTCTCCAACACTGAGCTCTGGAGCATCTGCAAAAGGGAGAGCGGAGAGAGGGGTTTCTTTTTCTGCTTATGTTGATCAGTGTTTTGTTCTCTTACCTATTTCTTAGTGCCTTACTTTCTACTCTGCTTTCTGTACTTGCTCTTACTGTCACCTTCGTCTTAAATCATGGGAGCCATGGTCCATGGCTTGCAGCTGAGGGAGGCTCATTCCCTGGCACATTACGTTTTTGGATTGACCAGGAAATTTTTATCAACACGGTACTTTTTCTGTCTGGCCATCTGACAAAAACTTACAACACAATCAATTAGCTAGTTGGTGACTTTATGATCCCACTCCCTTCTGTCCTTGTCCTGACTGGGGATTGTTTTACTTACACATTGCCTAGGCATTTTCTAAGTAGAATAATTCCTACTAAGCAGCAATGTGATTGATCTAGAAACAATCCCTTTGTTTTTTTTTACACTGTCTTATTTCTCTCTCTTTTGAGTGTTTGTTTCTTTGATTTTCAGTTGCCTTCCCAAACCTCTTCCTGTCTTTACACTGTAGCTAAGGGTTATTTGGAAAAAGGAATGAGGTTGGTGGGCTGGGTTTTAGTGTTAGTATGATACTCTTTTGTAAAATGGAAAAATTCCATTTGTTTAGAAAGGTGGAAAGTTATGCTGTGTTGCTTGGTAACTCTCTTTTATTCCTAAGTGACATAAGCCCCACAAGTAAGATTTAGTGGGAGCATTAAAATGAAGAAGGAGCTGTGGAACCAGGAATCTGTTGGCTTTTGCTCTCTGTTGCTCATCTCTGCTATTCTCCTTTGTCTTCACTTAAAGTTTCTGGGCTGTGCTTTAACCATTGTACTACTCCCTCATAAATTTCACTTTCTTATCTCTCTTCTATGGTGCTTATTTGATTAGACCTTAACCCTGGTAAAAGTTGTTATCTGCATCTGCCACCCTATCAGCTGAACATTTCTGGGGGGAAAGCACAAAGTTAACCTGTATTATGTAGGATAGGTCAGATGATGGTGATTGAAAACTCAAAATATAGGGGGCTTAAATAAGGTAAGCATTCTCCTTCTCATAAAAATCTAGATATAGAAGGTCCAGGACTGGTGATTGTCATGGCTCCATGATCATAAAGGGTCCAGGGCCCTTCTGTTTGTGTTCTCTGTGTGTGTGTCGCCTCCATTCTGAAGGTTGCCTCATGATACAGTGTGGCTGCTCCAGCTGCCATTCCCATACTCTAGGCAGCAGGAAGGAGGAAGAAGAAAGGGGAAGGGCATGCCCTCTTTCTTTCAGGACACTGCATAAGTTCCACACACTATTTCTACCTTAATAACATATCTCACCAGGCTTCAAAGAATCTGAGAAATGTGGCCTTTCATAACCTGGGCATGTGCCTTTGACTGGAATCGAACCTTTCAGTCCACAGGCTGACGCTCTATCCACTGAGCTAAACCAGCTAGGGCTCCCACTCTCTTCTTAAATCTTCATCTACCTATCCAAACCCTAGTCTCAGCTGATGTCTGCCGTATATTTTATAGAGAAAATAGATACAGTCAGATGAAACCTCATTGTGTCATTATTTCCACCAGCTCACTCACATCTCTACCATACATGCCGTCTGCTCGCCTGGCACTCTACAGGAAGCATCTGCATCTTCTGTCAGTGCTGTTCCTTGTGCCTTCTCTCCCATCCTTCCCATCTTCTCAAGATAATTTCACTTTCCTTTCTCTCTTGCATTTTAATGTGGCTAAAATAGAATGAATTCTTCCCACTTTCCTGCAATTTTTATCTTTTTAAGACTTCTCCATCTTAATAAATGGCACCACTCACATGCTCAAGGCAAAAATCTGAGAATCATCCTAGATACTTACTTTCTTGTACTCCCATCCACAGTCCGTCTGTTTCAGCTCTTATGGAGTATATCTTGAACCTGACCATTTCTTTTCATTTCCAAGTCACCATCGTTTTGTAGCTGGGAGATTGTAGTATCCTCTTCACTGGTCTTCTGCTTCTATATTTTAAAATTGAATTATTTTATTAAAGTATATCATAAATGTAGAAAATTGCCACATTATAAGGGTACTACTTGGTGAATTATCATAAAGTGAACCTACCCATGTAACTAACACCCAAGTCAAGAAATAGAATATTTTCAGGACCCCAGACACCCCCCTTATGTTCCTACCAGTTGCCCTGCATTCTGATTTCTAATGCCATAGTTTAGTTTTGCCTATTTTTTATTGTTATATAATTGAATCATACAGTACATATACATTTTAAAAGTTTTAAAAAATAAGTTTTTATTGATTTCAGAGAGGAAGGAAGAAGGAGAGAAAGATAGAAACATGGATGAGAGAGAAACATCAATCAGTTGCCTTCTGCAGGCCCTCTGCTGGGGATTGAGCCTGAAACCTGGGCATGTGCCCTGATTGGGAATTGAACTGGTGACCTCCTGGTGCATGGGTCAGTGGTCAACCACTGAGCCACACCGGCCGGGCCAGTATATATTTTTGGTGCCTGTCTTCATTCCCTCAAACTTATGTTGTGCAGTTCATCCATGATTATACAGGAGTGGGCAAAAGTAGGTTTGCAGTTGTTCGTATGGAAAAAGACATGCAAGTTATGATTATTACAATAGCTTTATTAAATCTGTGTTTCAGGTACTCACAACTGTAAGCCTAATTTTGCCTACCCCTGTATTTATCCATATTATATGAATATACCACAACTTATTTATGCATTATACTGTTGTTGGCCATTTTGGTTGTTTCCAGTTTGGAGCTATTATGAGTGGAATTGCTATGATTGTTTCTGTACATGTGTTTTAGTGCACATACATTTTCATTTCTGTTGGGTATATGGCTTGGAATTGCTGGGTTATAGGGTTTGTATAATAGCCGAGGAGAGAGGGGCGGGGGAGACGGGAAGAGATTAACCAAAGAATTTATATGCATATATACATAGCTTTTGGACAAAGACAATAGTGTGGCGAAGGCCTGTGATGGTGTGGGAGCAGGGTGGAAGGGGGGATGGGGAGGGGAAATGGGGGACATCTGTAATACTGTCAACAATAAAAAATTAATTAAAAAAAAGAAATAGCCAAAGTGACTACCATTTTTTTTTTAAATATTCACTTGAGGATATTTTTCCATTGATTTTTTTAGAAAGGTACCCACTGGTACCTTTGGGGTTACATGCTTTTAGCTCTTAATTAGAGATGAAAGAGAGCCTTTCTCACCAAATTTTGGCCTTAAATATCCTAAGGAAGGATTTGACTGGTCCAGCCTGGATTACAGTTTACCACAGAGTTAGGGGGGCAGGGTCTGTGATGGGCAGCTCACAGCTGAACCTTGGTTGGTGCTGGGGAGGAGCCATCTCCCAAAAGAAAAGAAATGGCTGTTTGGGACTGACTACTTTTGGACTTTTAAAATCATATGCATTACCATTGCATCGAGCATCTCTTCCGCCCTGGATTGGGGGCATACAGGAACCACACAGTGTCTGCTGGCTGGCGCCCCCATCAGGGCCCTTGTTGTGGCCGCTCCTCTGGAGGCTCCACGTCATATACCTGTGGTGCAGTCTTGGTTACCTTGCCTTCTCCTGACTGATTTTCTTTCAGATTACCTCCGCCAGCTCTCAGACACTTCGAGGACATGTGCTCTGCAGGACCACTCTGAAGGACGCCTCAGCCTATTGCTCACCTGAGTGATGACTTCAGAGTTGATGTGGGCCGTCCTTCCTACCAGGAAGGGAGATATGACTGGTCACTAATGAAAGAAGTAATGAAGCATTGAAGACAAGCTGCAAGTGGTGAAGCAACTTTGTTAAATGGAAAAATGCATCTCGTTGCTGCTATATGAACAGCCGTTATAATCATTAAATGTACCTAAACTAAAGTGGTCCCTCTGTCTCTCTACATGATTATCATTTCTTCATTGGTAAGTGTTCCTGGGATTTTCTCTAGACCAGTGATGGCGAACCTTTTGAGCTCGGCGTGGCAGCATTTTGAAAAACCCTAACTTAACTCTGGTGCCGTGTCACATATAGAAATTTTTTGATATTTGCAACCATAGTAAAACAAAGACTTATATTTTTGATATTTATTTTATATATTTAAATGCCATTTAACAAAGAAAAATCAACCAAAAAAATGAGTTCGCATGTCACCTCTGACACGCGTGTCATAGGTTCGCCATCACTGCTCTAGAATGTCTGTGTTAAGTGATTCCCAAGCCAGTTTCTGCTGTGGACACTGCTAACCCCTCTGGTTTTCTCCCCTGAATCCTAGGAATTAGAGACTGAAGGAGAGGCCAAGGTGGAGAGAATCATTTGCTTGGGAAAACTGCTCTAGATCTTTCTAACATTTTGGTTTGATGACATTGACTCACCTGCTTATCTCCTCATTTTATTCTCATATTTTACCTGAGGATTTCCCTCTGGGCCTCGTTTTTAGCCGTCAATTCATTCCTTGCCTTCAGGGCTGACAGCACTTGGAGTTTTGGAAGACATCAGTATCTATTAGTAGGTTTTGGACACTCATTCTTGGCCCATTCACTACTAAGGTTATGCCATTTTCTGAGTAGCATGTATTCTGAAGCTCTGTTAATAGGAGAATAAACATTTAGAATTTTTATGTTCCCTTGATTGATTCCTTTGTCATTATAAAATGACCTCTTTAACCCTAGTAATATCTTTTGTTTTGAAATCTACATTGTCTAATATTCCTATAACCACTTTGGCTGACTCCTTCCCTCCCTTTTTATTGAGATTACAATTCACATAGCATTGATTTCACCATTTTAAAGTGTACAATTCACTGGTTTTTAGTATTTTCACAAGGTTGTGCAACTGTCGCCACTATCCAATTCTCTAACATCTTCATCTCTCCAAAAGAAACCCCATACATGTTAGTGGTCACTCTTCATTTTTCCGTCCCTCTATCCATTGGCAAACATTACTATATTGTCTGTCTCTGGATTTGCCTATTCTGGACATTTTGTATAAATTTAATACAGACAGTCCTCGGGTTACATCAGACTCGACATACGTTGTTTCGTGGTTACGTCGCCATCTCCCATTTATTTATTAAAAAAAAAAGTTCCGTCATTTCGACGTATGTACATATGTGCATGTTTTTTAATTTATTTACCACAAGTAAAGGTCAGGAATTGTTATCTTTCTTGTAAATTTTTTTACTGTTTCACTTCATTACTGCTGTGTATGTGCTCCATGTGAGTGATATAGTGCTTATGTAGGTGGACAGAGCTGAATGTGATAGTGTGATTTGGACTTTATTTTGTGGGGTGCTGCCCCTTACTGTGAGGAAAGCCCAGTCTCTGGTCCTGCTTGGCACCTCTAGTCTTGGTGTCCACAGTCTGAGCTCTTTTGTTGCCAATTTATGGCAAAAATCACGTTACATCGTGTCCCGTACGAACAGATCTCCAATGTAACCCGAGGACCTACTGTATAATATGTGGCCCGTGTCTGGCTTCTTTCACTAAGCACAGTGTTTTCAAGGTTCATCCATGTTGCATAATGTGTCAGTACTTTGTTCCTTTTTAAAATATATATATATTTATTGACTTCAAAGAGGGAGGGAGAGGGAGAGACAGAAACATTGGTGATGAGAGAGAATCATCAATCGGCTGCTTCCTGCACACCCCACACTGGAGATCAAGCCCGAACCCCGGGCATGTGCCCTGACTGAAAATTGAACCGTGACCTCCTGGTTCATAGATCGATGCTCAACCATTGAGCCACGCCGGCTGGGCTTATTCCTTCTTTTTTAATGGCTGTATAATGTCAATGTAATGGTAATAGAATGTATTGATTATTAGTTCAATCTCCTTACCAGTTTTAGATCTACTTATATTTCCCATTTCTTCTTGAGCCAGATTTGGTAGTTTATGTGCTTCAAGGACTTTGTTCATTTCAGTCAGGTTATCTAATTTGTTGGCATACAATTCGTCATAGTATTCTTTTATAATCCCTTTATTTCTCTAAGATTGGTAGTAATAGCTCCTCTTTCATTTCTGATTTAGTAAGTTGAGTTTTCTCTCTATCAGTCTAGCTAAAATTTTGTGAATTTTGTTGATTGTTTCAAGGAATCAACTTTTGTTTTCATCAATTCTTTTGATTTTCTATTCTCTATTTCATTAGTCTCTGCCCTAATCTTTATATTTCATTTCTTCTGCTTCCTTTGGGTTTAGTTGGTTCTTCTTTCTCTAGGCCTTGAGGTGGAAGGTAATTTATTCATTCAAGATCTTCTTTTTCTTTATCTTTTAAAAAAAGGATCTATTATTTTAGAGCAGTTTTAAGTTTACAGCAAAATTGACTGGAAAGCACAGAGAATCCCCATATACCTCCTGCCCCCACACATGGACAGCCCCCTCACTATCACTGTCCCACATCAGAGTGTACATTTGATGAATCTACCTTGACTCACCATTAATACCCAAAGTCCATAGTTTATGCAAGGGTTCTCTCTTGGTATACACTCCGGGGTTTGACAAATGTATAATGACTTGTATCCTCCATTAAAGTATCATACAGAATAGTTTCATTGCCCTAAAATTCCTCTATGTTCTGCCTATTCTGTTTTCCACAGAGGTTGAACCATTTTTACATTCCTACCAGCAATGCATGAGGGTTCTGATTTTTTCATAGACTCATGAGCACTGGTTGGAAGGTTTTCAAGTAGGGAATGTGTATTTTTATAAAGAGCACTCTGGCTGCCAGGTGGAGGATGGATTATAGGTGACAAGGGCAGGGAGGCCAGTAGCCCTACTAAATGATGTTGGTGACTTGGACTAGGATGGTGATGGAAAGAAACAGAAAAATGGGGAAAAATGGAAAAATCAACAGGACAGGATCTGTTCCTGGGAGAGGGAGGAATGGAGAACAATTCTCAAGTGGCCGGCTAGGAAAGCTGGGTGGATTGTACTGCCATTTACGAAGATGGGATTGACTATGTGAGGTACTGGCCTGGGAAGAAATGAAGTCCTACGGTTTGGATAGAGCTGAATGTGATAGTGTGATTTGGACTTTATTTTGTGGGGTGCTGCCCCTTACTGTGAGGAAAGCCCAGTCTCTGGTCCTGCTTGGCACCTCTAGTCTTGGTGTCCACAGTCTGAGCTCTTTTGTTTCCAGAGCAGATATGATATGCAGACACTGAACATAGGACGGAGGGTCTCTGCCTGGTATAGAGGTCACAGTTGTGTTTCTCAGCACCCTTTTCTGGAGTTCTCTTTATTTACAGGTTTCCTATTTGGCTTGGCTTCCTCTAACAGCCACTTGGCATGGCCTGCAGTTGCTGAGCTGGGACCTAGATCCTTTGCCGCCTTGCTCATGGTAGCACCAGGCTCTTACTTGTTCTGTTCCATATATCTTTTAGCATCTGGTCTGTGCCTTTCCCTGTGTAACATGTGATGATGGGGACATTGGATCCTAGTGTGATTTTCATGTTGGGCCAATGGGCAGAAGAAAGCACTTGGAGTTGGAGAGGGGAGGGCACAGGTATGGGAAGAAAAGTCTTAATTATGGTCATGATTGCCCCTTAGTGCCCTAGCTAAATTAATCCTGGCCATTGTTGCCTCATCATTCACATTATTGATTTAAAAAAAATGTTGTTGTTTATTTTTTAGAGAGAGAGAGGAAGGCGGGGGGGGGGGGGGGGGGAGAGAAACATCAGTCAGCTGCCTCCTGCACACCCCGAAATGGTGAATAAACCTACAACCTAGGTATGTGCCCAGACTGGGAATTGAAAAGGCAACATCTTGGTGAATGGGTTGACACTCAACCACTAAGCCACACTGGCTGGGCTCATTATTGATTTTAGTATGTGTAGTACTTTTACTTAACATGAACACACTACAAAACTCCTTTTTGTAGGAATTGAAGACAAGTGAGTCATTTTCTGCATGAAAACAGGATAATTATTAAAGAAATGATTACAAAATACCCAAAACCCTATTCTTGATTTTCTTGCACTTGTTAATTCAAGGTAGCACTGGTGAAATTCCAAAGAGTAGTTGATATGTTCAGAACACTATTCAACTTGGCTCCTTAATCACAAGGATGCTCTCACTCCATATTTCTTCAGAGATATTTCAGAGTGCTTTCATTCTCAGAAATTCTTTAGTATCCCACGTGCTGGGTTTAGTTTGCTGCTTGAAGGTCTCTCTGTGGGGAGATAAAATAACTAATTAAACTCTTATTATATAAGCTGGCTGCAGGCACAGGCTGTGCCAGCCAGGCCCTCCATCTCCCTGAGCACAGCACTTGCCCTGAAGATGGGGATAGGGAGCAAGTCAGGCCAGTAGGAGCCCCAGTGGTTATTTCTCGGTGATTGTCATTTGAGCTATTCCGGAAAGAATTGGATGGTGAAACTCCTGGTAGGTGGGAGACCTCCACATGGAGCCAAAATAGAGCCCACCCAGAAGTGGTGGAGCCAAGACATGGATTCTGGTGTCATCCTTTGGGCCCGGAATCGAGCCACTGCTGATGCTAGTACCATCTCTGAATGTGCAGGACTGACGATTTTATTGTTGTTACACCAGTTTGTGTTGTGCTTTCTGCCACTTGTAGCTGAAATACAGCTGGCATTCATCATCTGATCCACCTTGACTCAAGGCTGACTTAGGAAGGCTAAGTGATGTGTCCCAGGCCACCCAGAGGAATGGGGTGTAGGAGCAGGAGGTGGGACACCAGCACTGAGGCAAATGCTGATTTCACCACCCTTTCCACTCTAGTAATTGATTTGGCCACAGATATAGGACTTTGGGGTTGAAATAAATGTGGGAATATACAACTTCTGAGGTTTGAGCCAACATAAAAGAAGTTATTATTATTTTTTTTTTGTCAAATATTACACTCATGAAGCACATTTATTAAGAATGGAACATCAGCCGAAACCGGTTTGGCTCAGTGGATAGAGCGTCGGCCTGCGGACTGAAGGGTCCCGGGTTCGATTCCGGTCAAGGGCATGTGCCTGGGTTGCGGGCACATCCCCAGTTGGGGATGTGCTGG
>NW_005370318.1:2313774-2323303 GCF_000412655.1 Myotis brandtii
TCTAAGGGGCTTTTTGCCCTTTTATGTCCTGATAACGAGTCTCAGTAATTTGGAGAAGCAGGTAAGCTGCCACATTGTGTGCCCTGAGTGTGCTGACGAGTTGGTTGGATGCTTGGAGGTACCCAGTGTTGCAGCTCACAGCCCCATCTTCTGTCTGTCACTCAACGGGATTCCTATGGGGCTTGGCTGTCTCCCTGCTTTGACCTGGGCAGCCCCAGGGAAGTCAGGTGTTTGTACTCACAGTTCTTGCATTCGCTGAAATCACTGAGGTCAATGTCACATGAGGTTGATTCTTTCATCTGTGAATTAACCACCAGTTAGCTTTGCAGAGGACATGCAGCCGTCCCACCCATCTCCACACCCCAGCTCCTCTTCTCCTTCTTCCCTCTCCTCCTTCCCTTCTCCCTCTTCTATTTCCTGGCCTTCTTTTTGGCAGAACTCATCCTCTCCCCCTATCCCCGCCAGCTTGAGGCATTGTCCTATCCCACTGCTGGGGTCAGAGGGAATGTTGCATCCCCCAGCCTCTGGACTCCTGAAGGCTGATGTGTCCTCCCCACGTCTTTCCCAGCATCAGGCCATATCTGAGGAAAGGGCTTCTTCCTGTCTTCCCTCCAATGACATAGACCTTTGTGGTGGTGCCCGCCCCTTTCCTATGACTTACTTTCTCTTTCATGGCAACTGTCAGCAGTTGAGGAATGACATCATCCAAGGGCAGAGGGATAGGGAGAGGCAAAGTATCTGTGACCCTGGGGAAGATACATGTGGAGAGCTGTGTGATTTTGCATTTCTGGATTTTGTCCCACATTGGAGGTAACCCATCCATTGATGATACAGCTGCAATGATGTCCTGCTGCTTACAATTTGCAACCACCTGAGCCCTTTCACCTTCAGTTATAGTCATGAAGGAAGAAGCGAGGGTACCTGGGAAAATCACCAAAGTCGGACATCTGACCCAGTGTTTCACATGGAGGAATTTATCCTTCAGATACTGTGCACTTTAATGAGCAGATATGTATGGTACCTTAGTAATTAGAGTTGGGCAGAAAGTTAATAACTGGAAGAAAATCCACTATTTCACAAGGGACTGGTAAATAAATTATAGTGCATCTTCATAATGGAGTTCTAGGTAGATTTAACATAAGAAGCTATTTACTGATGCAACTAATTCCATGAAAAAAAATTTTGATGTGAAACAATTGGAGTGCAGATAGGTGTGTATAATATCCGCCCATTTCAGTGTATGTGCATGTTCATGCATATTTATTGCCAATGCAAATATCTCTGAAAGCTAACAAAAGGGGTGGATTCATTGGTTGTTTCCAGGGAGTACCATTAGCCAGCTGGTGTATATGGATGGGCAGAGACTTCACTGTATAGCCTTTTGTATCTTTTGAATTTTGATCCAGGTAAATGCATTGCTATGCAACAAAACTGGAACAAAATAAAATGTGTGCTTAGTAGGTAGAATGTAGGCCAAGTGAGGGATGGCTGTTTCCACATAGTGGTCTGTTCTTAAGCAGAGACCCTTCCCCGGGCCTCTTTTATAGATCATTGAAAGCATTGGGTTGGCTGAGCTGATCTATGAGGGTAACCTCCTGTGTACCACCAGGGGGACATTCTAACATACAGGCTTGTTGACCCAGAAAATGAGAAAAATGGTCTCACGTACGTCTTCACCAACTGCAGGTACACTTTCGTAGCCTTGATGACCTTGTCCTGGACTTGGAAGCTGACACACTGGGTGTCATTTGTGGAAACACCAATTTTCAGAGTCACATCGCCATTCATTTGAAATCCCAGTATGCTGATTACAGGTCCTAACAGGCTGTGGAGAACAAGATAGAGGTGAAACCAGACCTGGCTGCAAGATGTTGCTCAGCCAAAGTGATAGGCATTTTGGGAGTCAGTCTCATGAATTTGTCCAGGTTATTGGAGAGAGGGAAAGTCTGGTGCTTTCTAATGAGCATGAGCCAAGGTTGAACATCCCCTGTACACAGGACTCAGAGGCTGGCATTCCATAAACATTGGAAAATCCCTCTCCTGACCCAACTTCAGGAAGTCTTTTTTTCCTGGAGGCACCAGGCTACCTTGGAACTGGATGCCCATTACAGGTTCACTTTTGTGCCCAGCACCCCAGCTGTCTATTGTGTGAGTGACAGCATCAGAAAAACCCACCATTTACCACACCTGGTCTTATTAACATCACATGCTCTGAAGAAGACAAATGGCTCTTCCTACCACTGCTAATGGTGTTGGTCACAGACATGGGCTGTGGAGGCAGAATGCCTGGATTCAAGTGTTGTCACTGCCACATTTCAGCTGTGTGACACTGAGCAAGGTTTATAAGCAGTTTGTGGGTCTCTACTGGTTTCCCAATCTTGAGACAGGACTGCTTTCTTGATGAGGTTGTCAAGAGGCTTTGGAAGTTGAGTGCCTCAGTTAAGTGCCTGGATGGAGCTCGGTCAGTGAGAAATATCAGTGCTGTGGGTTAGTCCAAGGAATCCTCTTCTCCCAGGGGGGTTCCTGCCCTTCTCATGCCTTTCTGTGTGCCCTGGGCCTGTCCTGTGAACGTGTTCCTCTCTCACATGTCGACTCTCACCGAGGACAGGGCCCACTTTTAGTTCCTCCCTCTGTGCCCAGCATGGCGTCTGGTACAGAGTAGTACATGATAGGTGGATGAATGAACATGTGCATGCATGCATGTTTGCATTGGTAGCTACTGGAGTGCAATGAAACATCTCTGTCTCCCCCAGCTGCCTAGGACAGTGTTTGTGAGAGTGGGCTGCTGCTCTTTGGAGAGTGCAGATGGTTTGGAAGCTACACTTCCCAGGAATCCAGTGCGGTCAGTAGGAGGTGCACTCTGTGGTTTCTCTCTACATTGGCCATCTGTATAAATGTGCATGTTTCACAAGGAATTTGGATTTCTGGCTTTGTTTACACTCTTTGAAGATGGAGTTCCATGAGTCATTATCCCTCCTCGGTCCTCTGGGCTGGAGGAGAGGGGCAGCTGTGCCCAGTGCCTAATTTGCCCCATCCTCAGACATCCTGCCTTTCTCTGTGTTGTCCCTGCCTGGCCCTTTGGATACTGGATATTAAGGGTATTGTCCAGGGCAACTCAGTTGACTGATTTGGAGACAGGCTCACCCTTTTCCACCTATGAAGGCGGTAGTCACAGCTTGAACGAGGATCTCATCATCTGTCATGGTCAACATCATGTTCTCCACAGTCGCTTTTTGAACCTCTAATCTGCAAAATGACAGCATCCAGGGTCAGTCCCGACTCAGGGAATCAGCCTGAGCAGCAGGAGAAATGCCTTTGAAGCAGCCAATTAACAACCTACCAACCCATCCATCCCCTGGATGGCCCAGTCCTGTTAGCCGCCCAGTTCCTTAAGCTCAAGAAATCTTGTTCATATTTCCCCCCAAAGGACACAGAGCTAGAATATTGCTTTGTGCAAACATGGCTGTCCCTTTCCATGGGTTTGTAGGAGGTTGAACTTCAGTATCCCCAAACATCACTTTTCTCATGTGCCGTACCTTAGGGGCAAGGAAGCACTTACCCTATCAAGAGATCTTTCACGTTAATATTTCCCAGCACGCCCGAGAGTGCATCATTGATGCCACTTGGCACCGCACTCTTTAGTACGCCCTCGGTGGATTCTGTGAGCTCGCCGACTTTGTTGAGCACACCACCCAGGGGCTGGGGCAGGGGGAGGTTTGAGAGAAGAGAAGAGTCCTGGTCAGCTTTTTTTGCAGGATCCCTCGCCACAGTGTTGGGTAGCAGGCCGCTCAGGGCTCCTTGGGCCAAGGGTAGCAGGTTGCTGACAGCATCAGTGGCTTTTGAGAGCGAAGGCAATGGTGACTTTGAGGACTTGCTGTTGCTCCCCTTGCCCAGGACACCACTAAGGCCACTGTCGCCAAGGATATTGAGGGAGGAGGAGAGGTCTAACAGAGACAGCACGTCCAGGTTGGACACTGTGTCTAACACTGTCCCAAGCACACCGGCCAGATCCACATCCGCACACATCAGCATCTTCTCAATCTGTGGTGGCAGGGTGGTGTTCAGATCTGAAAATGGTGAAGAGACACATTTCTACTGTTAGCTGCACAGCTGGTTCAGTCAGAGGAACCTTCCCAGCTGGAGAGCCAGCACCTGCAGCATTATCATCAGGGTGGAGGAGGCACTAACCATGGGTTTGCCTCCACACTGGACAGCAGCAAGTCAGGGAGAACTTGAATCCTAGAAGATGGTGTGGAAGGAAAGGAGGGTCAAGAGCCAAGTAGCAGAGCTGAAGTCACAGGGTCCTATCCTATCATGCTGCCCTTGATGGCTGGAGAAAGGAACTCAGAAGAGCTGTCTCACCTGGATGACAGTCAACCTTGGGTGCCTAGCAGGAAAGTGAATTGGACTGAGGGACAGGATTCTTGTTCCAGTAGAGTAGCAGGAGGGAGAAGTCTGTTAGTACCAGCCCCTGTGAAGCTTGTAGGCCATGGCTTTTTGGGCCTTGCTGCTGCTTTCCGTGTGTCCCGGGCTCTGCAGTCTGGAGGGCCTTTGCCTGTGTGGGATGATGTGGACGCACCTCCATCTTTTGCATGTATGAACCTCAAGACCCGCACAAGAGTGTTTTGGTCAGCATTGTTCATAGTTGAACACAATTGGACAAAAACACAGTTGATGTATATATCCCAGAGAGTTTATCAGGCAAAATGTCTCAGAGAAAATGGACAAAAGTTCCTCATAGATAAAACATGTCACATACATACATATGAGAGACAGTCAAGCAGGCCACCTTTTGAGAAACTTTATGACATGTAGTGCAAATTTTAGATTCAGAGTGAGTAGCTATATGACATAATAATAAAGAAATGACAAGGGAAAAACATTCAGGCTAGAAGCTTCCTCTGATTGGGAAAGAGGGGAGGCCAGAAGAATATATAGCCCAGTAAGTGTCATGGGGCCTTCAGCCCAATGCCTGGTTTTATTCTGAATGTAGATTTTGATTACAAAGGTATTTGCTACGTATATCTTTTCAGTTTTTGTATGCTTGACAATGAAATTCACCAACACCACCACTACCACCAAATACTGCTTGATCAGTGCATAACTGTCCTTCATACCACTGTCTGAACTTTTCTGTATATTGGAAGTATTGCATAATAAGGCAGGATGGTCAGAAGAGTGGGGTATATGTTCTTAGAGAAATGCAGTGATGGGTGAGTTGTGGTCAGTAGACAGTTGCCGAGTTTCTTTCTGTCACCCTGGCCTGTCATGCTGGAAGGTTGACCTAGGCCATGACTGTAGGGCCTATAACGGTAGCCATGAGGACTTACCTGTGGCCTTTGTTTGATGATGAGTCCTATTCCCTTCTTATTCCCCAAATGGGCTAACTTCTTTGCCAAGTTTTGCAATTCCTGACTAACTTTGTCCTCAGGCCCTGGGAAATTGCTGGGGGACAAAAGTCCACACTGAGAAGGGAGCTTGCAGAGAATGAATCTGGTCAAGGGATTTGGACGTGGGCCTGGGTTTTTTATTTTCTGGCTCCTGTCAAGCAGGTTGGTGCTTTAAGCACCTATGGGTGTCTGGGCTGAGCTCTGTGGCCCAGCATTGAGAAACTGTGAGATTTCCTGGCAGTGTTCAGGTGATAAGAGTCATAAAAGGCAGGCAAATGGAGAGGTTGCTGGATCTAAGAGCTCCCTTCTCCAAGCTTGCTTTGACATGTCCTAACCAATGTGTGGACTGCAGACAAGAGCCTCATCATCATCTTGATCTTATTAGAAAACCAGTACTGCTGACTGGGTAGCTCAGTTGGTTAGAACATTGCCCTGATCCCTCAGGTTGCGGGTCAATTCAGGGCCAGGGCACATATAAGAATAAACCAATGAATATATAAATAAGTGGAACAACAAATCTCTCTCTCTCTAATCAATAAATAAAAATTAAAAAAAAAGAAGCCTGGCTGGTGTGGCTCAGTAGTTCAGCACGGACCTATGGACCAGGAGGTCATGGTTCGATTCCCCGTCAGGACACATGCCCGGGTTGTGGGCTCGATCCCCAATGTGGGGTGTGCAGGAGGCAGCAGATCAATGATCTTCTCTCATCATTGATGTTTCTCTCTCTCCCTCTCCCTTCCTCTCTGAAATCAATAAAAATATATATTAAAAAATTTAAGAAAAAGAAAGAAAACCAGTACTGCTGTGCTGTTGCTATAGCAGAATGTCTGGAAGTGGGGCCCACCAGCTAGGGGGGATTTATAATCTAATAGCTAGAGCACCTGAATTAATCTGAAAAATAACCATATTATTTTAAATCTTAGAACACATATACTAGTTCTTATGTGTATAGGGGGTTAACTTTCTAACATATGAATAGGGGTTAAGTTTTTCTTAAAGTTTCCTTTTCAAGGCCTGTGCAAAACAATTAAGGAGGTGACTCAGCTGTGAATCCAGCAAACAGAACAAATAAGCATGGTCAGACCGACCCACCAGGAGTCAAAACATCATCTCATCACCTGATGACTAATTACAATAGCTGACGTCTGCGGACCCCCAGGCCTGCACGTAGCTATATTCATCATCCTATCCTCTTCCCCCTTATAATCCTGTCCCCTACACCTTGCTGAGGCAGGATTTGATGCTTGTAAGCACCCTGTCTTTTGGTTGGCTAGCCTTCTCAATAAACACCTAATATGATTCTACCCTGCCTTTGTTATTGGACACAGCGACAGGCAGCCCGAGCCTAACCGGGGATTTATCTCACTTGAGTATATGCTTTTTAAACGCCCCCTCCCTCTCCCCCCCACACACAACTTTTTAGAGAGAGAGGAAGAGAGAGGGAAACATTGAAGTTAGAGAGAAGGATTGATAGTTTGCCTCCTGTACTTGCCCCAACTGGGGATTGAACCTGCAACCTAGGTATGTGCCCTGACCGAGAATCGAACCTGCAACCTTTTGGTGTATGGGTCAACACTTCAACCACATGAGCCACCAGTCAGGGCCCACGCAGCTGTTTGGTTAACAAGCTCCTGAGTTGATTCTACCACTTCTCTTTGAGAATCACTGTTAAGAAGGAATGAATAGTCTTTGAGTTTGGAAATGAGAAAGTGTGAGGGATGTGAAAGTCAAACTGTATAGATGAAATAGTTTTTACTTACAATCATAGAGCTTGCTGCTAGACATGATGTTCTTGACCACAGGGGGAGTCTCAGCTAGACGTCTTGTAGGGGGAGAACCATTTGGAGCTGGGAGAAGTCTGCGGAACTGTCCGGGAAGTGGAAGGGGTCTTTTGACAGGAAGTTCCCCCAGCACTGAAGGTGGGGTCAACAGGTCAAGCGCTTGTGCCTGGACAGCCAGTGTGATGGCCAGGGCCAGGAGGGTTAGCATCTTGGCGACTGATATCTGCAAAGGAGGGCTTTGTCAGACACCACATTCCCAGTGGACCATAGAGCTGCCAGTATGTTTGTATTGGATGTACACACAAGATCCTACCTCTCGTAGGGGGGTGTCATTCACATTGCAGGTACTCTAGCCTGCATAGTGTATTCAAGGAGCAATGTTTCATCACATGGCAGTCAATATCTTCATAAGGGCATGTTTTCACTTCTATTCACCTTTGCATAAATGTATCTATGGGCTGGTGGCATCCTTTGAGTACAGGCCTGCCCTTTTACTATAGGCCTTACCTGTAGAGTCCCACATCCTCCTGCCGGTCCTTTTGACTCAAACATCCTTGGAGTGGTCTGAGTCAACTTCTGGGTAACTGGAGAGTTTTGAATGCTTCAGCTACAAATATTATCTCTCCAGTGGTCAAGCTCTCTCCCTGCTTTTGATCAGGTAATGTATAAGAGTGTCTTTGCTGGTGTGAGCTTACCAAGTGCCCATCTCTTTTTGAAGTATAAACGATGTGATATGAGCTGCTTTAAACTCTCTGCACAACCCCGAGAAGGAAGGCCTGTGTCCTCATCATTCAGATGTTGAAACTTATATAAGCAGGCACCACTACATACAGGTGCCAAATTGGCCCATTGTCCAGCCCCATGGTCGGGGATCATTCAACCACCTAATCAACCATTCCCAGGCTTGTCATTCTTCACCCTTTTGGTATTTGGGCTGTCTTGGCAATTTAATTTATTTTGCAGAGGCCAGAGCCATCCCCTTGTGAGTGAAACCATCTAAGGCAGGGGTCCTCAAACTTTTCAAACAGGGGGCCAGTTCACTGTCCCTCAGACCGTTGGAGGGCTGGACTATAGTTTAAAAAAAAACTATGAACAAATTCCTATGCACACTGCACATATCTTATTTTGAAGTAAAAAAACAAAACGGGAACAAATACAATATTTGTATTTGCATGTGGCCCGCAGGCCATAGTTTGAGGATCCCTGATCTAAGGGCTACTCTGTCTTTTGAGGCCTGTTCTTCTGGTTTTGGGAGAGCACTGTTATGTTTCAATGGTGGCATGAGCCAGTTCATACCATTGTATTAGTATTCAGCACAAATCTGGCTCCCTGTGTGAGTGAATGATCGAGTTAACCAGGCCATCCACCATACAGGGCAATGGGTGATCCTATTGACCACAGGTCACATGGCCTCTTCCTCTTGGCTGGGGTTGAGCAGCCATAACTGATGTGATTGTATAAATGTGTAAGTCTCAACTCTATCTCTGTTGGATGGGATGTGTCTGTACATATATCCTTATTGAGTACTGGTCAGTGTTTGTACTTGTTACCGTGCTAACATCTACATCTTATACAATCCTCCCAGCAAGTGATCTAAGGGCTACTCTGTCTTTTGAGGCCTGTTCTTCTGGTTTTGGGAGAGCACTGTTATGTTTCAATGGTGGCATGAGCCAGTTCATACCATTGTATTAGTACTCAGCACAAATCTGGCTCCCTGTGTGAGTGAATGATTGAGTTAACCAGGCCATCCACCCTGCAGGCAATGGGTGATCCTATTGACCACAGGTCACATGGCCTCTTCCTCTTGGCTGGGGTTGAGCAGCCATAACTGATGTGATTGTATAAATGTGTAAGTCTCAACTCTATCTCTGTTGGATGGGATGCGTCTGTACATATATCCTTATTGAGTACTGGTCAGTGTTTGTACTTGTTACTGTGCTAACATCTACAACATCTTATACAATCCTCCCAGCAAGTCCAGGCACTAGGTAGTATTATTACTGCTGTTTCCAGCTGAAGGCAGAGAGCTGGGTGCACTCCCAGGCAGGAAAGCCCCACTTGACTCTGAGCTCAGCTGTTCACTCAGTGGGATCACTTCCTTTCCTGGCTGTCAGATTCCTCCCTTACCATGATTCTCAAAGTCTGGCTGTCATTGAGAATCCTGGGTAACATGGAGGCTTGTGTCTTAGGGCGTTTTCCCTCAGTGAAGCAAGTAGACTTTGGAGGTTCTCTCTGTTTGGATTTTTCTCTCCAGACAAGTTTAAAAAATCAGACTTGGGGACCTTTGTTCTTGCCATGGGTAGGTAGGCATTGCCCAGATCTAGCTGTCTGCCACTTAGCAGCAGCATCAGCAGAATC
>NW_005370318.1:2323996-2325275 GCF_000412655.1 Myotis brandtii
AAAAAAATCATCACATTTTCATTATTTTTCTGATTTTACCCTCATCTGTGCGAAATTGGCCTTTACTGTCTCAGGTGACATGTAAGTGTCCTGTGAGGAAAAAATAATAAAATTCTGTGCCTTTGACTGAGTTGATGGCAATATTGTTAGACATCGTCTTTAGTGGGACCCTTGGAGAGTTCCAGTAACAAATCCCCTTTTCTAAAAGCAGTTGCATAACCAGCAATTGTGACACCTACTGTGCTAGGCAGAGTGCTGTGTGGCTTAGTAGGGAGGGGGCTGAAGAGATTCTAAATGCAAACCCTAGTTATCATCCTCTGATGAACTGTCCTAGCTTGTTTCCACCTCCGAATTTCGGCCCGTTCTTTTGTGAACTTGATTTAGTGAGTTCTTACCTTGCCCAGTGTCGATGGGTCGGTGTTGATGGGCGACCTTTTTCGGAAGCTGCCTCTCCTCCTGCTATTGCTGGGACTGTCAGATGGAAAGCTGCATCCCACATTTATAGACCAACGTCTCTAGGGGAAGTGATCAGACATGAAGGGACGCCATTCAAGTGTGCTGATAAGGGAGGCGTGATGCAGGCTGATTTCCAAGATCAGCACCTGCTAATGGTTGTGACATTTGTCAGTGCCTTTTGAAAGATGTTCATGGTGTCTAGCCCTTGTTCAGAGGGCTTGTCTGTCCAAGTACTGTCCCGTTTCTAGTTTAAATCTTTAAAGGCCTGTTATCTCTGAGTCATGTGGGTGCTGGTTGAATGGCAGTGTAGAGCAGTCTGTAAGGCTACATACAGGTGCCAACTCATTGAGAGCCCGTTAGAAAGGTGCCAGTGCTGTGCCCTGTCCATGGTATGCACTCAGCATTGAGAGATCAATTCTAGGGTGAGGACTTGTGAGAGAGGGCATGGATCACTTTGGATAGGGTGTCTCCCTGTTAAGTAATATTTTACATCAGGTGTGTGTGATAGGAAGTATTCAAACATGCACAGATTTAGGAATAAAGTGATGGATGCAGGAGGATAGGAAAGTACACAGTGTCTGAAGTGGGCGAGAGCCTGAATGCAGGCCTGGGGATTGTAAGCATGGCTGTTCCATAAATTCCTCAGCCCCCGTTCCTTTCCCAGAGTGCCTCTGGGATGAGAGTGAAATGTTTTCAGACGTCTGCTGTCCTTCCATTTCTATTTTAGAAATTTCAGTCTCTATGTGAGGCTTCCTCTCACCTGTTCTTTATTTAATGGCTCCCAAAATTCTAGAGCCCATTCCCTGGGCCTCAGGCTTTCCCC
>NW_005370318.1:2326155-2360853 GCF_000412655.1 Myotis brandtii
GGGGCTCCCTTGTCAAGCCCTAAGTGCTAAGTGATTTGACTGCTGACTCTTGAAAGGGAGGGTCCTTTCAAGGCTGGCCAAGGCTTGGCTGGATCACAGTTGCTGGTGATGACGCAGATACCAATTCTTAATTGCCTCTCGGTGAAGGTGTCACCATAGCCGGGGTGTCCTGGTGACAGAGGCATCAGAATTTTGACCTTTCCTTGTGTTTTTTTTAGTGAAATGCACACATGTGTGTACACATTTGTACTTTATCTGTGTGCATGCTTGTCTGTGACTCTCTAGGTCCCTCAGCAGTCTTTTCAGACTCCTGCCTTGGTTTCCTTCTCTGGTGTAATCAATCTCAGATCTTTGTTGGTATTGGGAGTTCACAGGGCCTCTAGCAGCAAATCTGTGTTCCCGAATTCTCTGGAGTTTTGTGTAAACTTTGGGTTAATTTTTATTTCTAAGGGTACATATCTCATGGGTTTTTTAATGAGCCTTGTGTTTTATTAAAGGTGATGAATCAGTGTTTTGGGGAAGGCAGAGTTTCTGTGCACAGGGTTTGGGGCCAGACAGACATGTGTGTGAATCTTGGTTCAGTGTTCGGCCTTGGGACATTATCTAATAATTTTCTCTGGATTAGTTTCCTCATCCATAAAGTATAGATAATATTGTCCCTATCATAGAGCTGTCATGACAATTATGTTAGGCAATTAACATAGGTTTAGCATATGTGAGTATTCCATAATTTACTGTCATTATCATTATTATTTACCATTGGGTCAGGTATTTTCAATTGTTTTTCACCTTTCTCTCAGATTTTATACCATTTCTCTGTCAATATGATGTACTCAAGTTTTGGCAACTATTACACCTTATTTACAATAAGAAAACACTGATATTTTGGTTATGTTTCTTTACTCCCCAATGGATCCTTTCCAAAGCTTTTATCAGAATGAAGGCAGGTAGAGAGACTTTTTAAAAAAAAATTGATTTCAGAGAGGAAGAGAGAGATAGAGAGATAGAAACATCAATGATGAAAGAGAATCATTGATTGGCGGCCTCCTGCACTCCCCCCACTGGGGATTGAGCCCACAACCCAGGCATGTTCCTTTGACCGGAATTGAACCTGGGACCCTCAGTCTGCAGGCCGACACTCTATCCACTGAGCCAAACCAGCTAGGGCAGTATAGAGACATTTTATCCTCACTCTGAAGTTTATATTTTCAATTGGGGGTAGAGTTTGATACATTCTACTACACCTATGCATGTGTATATACCTTGTCATAAATGTTTAAGAGGTTTGAAAAGGCCAATCATTTACTTTAAGACATGTTTGCAGATGTCTGTGTTTAGGCTTTGTTCCTTTTTTACCCAATTTCCCCACTGATGTCCACATTCAGTGTTAGGTCTGTGGATTCTGCTTTGGAAGTCAAAGTGGAGTATGTGTGGGCCAAGAGGCGCTTTTCATTTATTCCCAGAGGGGGAAGTGGCTGATGGGCACTTCCTTTTTGCTGCTTTCTCTCTGAGCATCTCCTGCTGGTTTGCCATTCACTGGCTACACATTGCTGCTAGTTGGCATCATTTTCTGCAAATGCAACAAATTGGCTCCATATATGGCTGCAGGTGGCACTATAGTGGCATTTGTCTATTGATTCAGGCACCTTGAGTTTCACATGGAGGAGAAACTGCTTTGTCTGAGATGCAGAGAAGGGTCATGTCATGGAAGCCACATTGAAAGTTGAGTCTTAATGTTGTGGTTACAACTACCAAACCCTACTAACGAGCCCCCAGAAAACGCTTTTCACTCTACAACAACCCATCGTCATGGTCAGCAGCATAAACAGCCTCACGTAATCACCCACATTTCTTTTTAGCGATGAAGAGACTGTAGCTCAGAGCACTTCTTGCTCCTCTGCAAAAGTGGCAGAGCTGGGGTTCTAGTCCAGATGTGCCTGAAACCAGAACCTTGACCTAGGACATGCCATTTGTCTTCTTCTTCTACTTGTCCGAGAGATTCTCAAGGGCTGGGGCGTACATCCTGTGTCCACCCAGAGTGCAGTAAATGTCGAAAAAGTGAATGAACGAACTAATAAACGGGCCTACTTCTCTGAGCCTCAGTTTCTCTGTGTGTCACTTGCCTGCTTCTCCTACATGGGGTTTATGAGAATCAGATAAGACAGCAGCTCTGAGTATGCCAAGTGGCAATCATACCTGAGTCAGGGAGTTCCCTCCATCTTCAGGCCTCCTTTCTCCTGTCTCCACCCCCTTTCATAATGCATTGGGCGGGATATGGGCTCCTGTGGGTGGTCAGTTTGGACACCTCAAGGATGAATCCCCTGAATTCTCATGATGAAACATGAGACATTGTTATCCGCCTGCCCACCTCCCCCATGAGGGTTTGTTGCTTTGTAGCTCTGGCTTACTCTTCTCTCCTAAAATGTATGACAGAATTGAGATCATGTCACTCTCTTGCTTACACTTGTCAGTGGCCCACCATAATAACACATTTATCTTTAGCCCTGGCTATGGAGGCTCTGTGTGGTTTGACTCCTGCCTTCCTCCGTGTCCTTCTTCCCCAACCCTTCTTGCTGATTCCTTTAGCTGCACTGGCTCTTTTAGTGTTTTCGTTATCCCTACCTTGTTGCTACCTTAGAACCTTTCCACATTCTGTTCTCCTTGCTTGGAACCCTTTCCTCACACTTTGCCTAACTCACTCATCCTGCAATTCTCAGCTCACATACCAGTATCTCCCTGAGGGGTCTCCCCTGGCACCTCCTCTGAGTCAGGTTGCACTGCATCATTAATTTTTTTTCCCCCCCGCATCCACCTGTAGTTTTCCTTTTTCATGGAATTTGTAGTCATGTGGCCTTTTGCTGGCTCATTTGCTTAATGTCATCTCCCTCACAAGCTTCATGAGGGCAGGAAGCATTCTTGCCTGGTTTTTGCTCAAGTGGCGCAGAGTAGGTGCTAGATACATATTCATTGAATAAATGAGAACATTTTCCTCCTAATGGTAAAAGTCAACCATGTTCACCATAAACAGTTTGGAAAAGATATGAAAAAGAAAATAAAAGTCATTTGCAATCTTACATCTGTGATTTGGCAATCACAGCCAGCATTTTGAATTAATTTATTTTATGTAATAGTCACATCTGGAATCATGTTCTAAATCATCTTGTATCCTAATTTTTTAGTGAGCATTTGCTTTTAATACTAAATACTCTATCAAAGCATGAGTTTAATAGCTGTGGGATATTTCTCACTAAGAATTTGTTATAAAAAAAAGAAAAATCCTGTATTGTTGGACATTTAGGTTGTTCCCAAATTTTCACCGTATAAACAATGCTGTAGTATCCATTCTTGCCCTTATATCTTTCTCTGCATCTCTGGTTATTTTTTAGGGACTCCCCAGAAGTGTTAATTTATCATACACATTTCTAAGAATATGAATATTGTCAGTATTCCCGATTTGTGTGAGATGTGGCTTTGTGTTGCCAACCTCAAGCATTTGGATTTATTGTAGGGGAAAGTGAGTGCCAATTAGTGAGATTTCTGAATTATAAGTTATTCTGGAAAGGAGAGCAGTTTGACTCTGTTGGCCATCTCAAAGTAGGTTTTGTTTGTTTTTACGGCACTACCTAGAAGAGCTCTCTGCTCCAATAAACAGATAAGGGTTATTTGTCCTTGGAACATATCCTTGTTTTTTCTTTATTTAACAATTTTTTTTTTTTTAGTAAGAGATAGGAAGGGAGAGAGGAGAGAGAGAAAGATAGAGATAGATGGATAGATAGATAGATAGAGAAACATTGATTTGTTGTTCCACTTATTTATGCATTCATTAGTTATTTCTAGTACGTGCTCTGACCAGAGATCCAACCTGCAACCTTGGTGTATTCGGATGATGCTCTAACCAACTGAGTTACCCGTCCAGGGCAAAATATATCTTTATGTAAAGGGAAAGTCTGTTGTCCCTGGCCCCGGCCTCTCCTCTTGTTTTCAGTAATGTTATGTCCTTAGGTGTGAGTGGGGCCTGGATTAGTGGTAATCTATAATAATAAAAGTGGAATATGCTAATAAGACTGGACATCCTTCCAGACGACCTTCTGGACGAAGCCAAGGCTGCGAGGAAAGCCCGGTCTCAGGTGCCAGAGGGAAGCCGGTGCCAGCAGTTGGGGGAAGGAAGGCCTACTCTTGCACGAATTTCATGCATCAGGCCTATAGTAAGTTTATATATCCATCATTCATCCATCCATCTATTCATCCATCCATTTACCCATTCATCCATCCATCTATCCATCCATCCATTTACCCATTCATCCACCCACATATTCCTCAGATATTCATTAAACACCTACTATATGCCAGCCACCAGGAATGCATCAGTGAGGCATGGTTTCTCCTCTCGTGACTTGTAGTCAGACAGACAGACACAGAAGAGTAAACTGTCTCTTTAATAAAATAATAAACGTTTTGAAAGAAATGAAGAGTTGGCATGGGAATAGTGGAGGACTCCTTAGATGAGGTGATTTTTAAGTTTACTTAAAGCAGGGGTGGGGAACGTCCTGCCCGCGGGCCGCATCATTTGGTCTGCCCCTGCCAGGGCAACCACAGGCATGACTCAAAAAATTCAATAAATCTAGGAGCTTTTTTTCATAGAAACATAGTTTTTAAATTGATAGTTTTGTATGGCCCTTGAATGATGTTATAAATATCTACATGGTCCTTGGCGGAAAAAAGGTTCCCCACCCCTGACTTAAAGGATAAGAGGAAATTGCTCATGCAGGGTCAGGGGAAGAGGGAGAGGGAAAGGCTTGTGCATGCCTGCTGTCTGCAGTGGGCAAGAACTGTGGTGGGTTTGAGCAACTCAGCAGTGCCAGTGTGACTGAGTGGGGAGGGGTGGGAGAGAGCGCTGGTGGGGTGGGGAAGGAGAGGAGGCTGGAGGCCCAGGCCCAGGGCCCGCCTTGTGGGCTGTGGTGAAGAGTGTGGATTCTCTTCTGAGTGGGATGGGAAGCTGTTGGAGGGTTTAACCAGGAAGTGATGATTTGGTTTATGTTTTGAAAAGTCCAATCTGGCTGCTCTGTGGAGTCTGAGGAGGGACAGAGTGGAAGCAGAGAACCTTGCTGGTGGATTTGATGGTGATTTAGACAGTAGGACAACAGGGTTGGACTCGGCGCTGGACTAGGCGTGAGGGAATCAGAGACTTTCTGTGTTTTTAGCCTGACCCACTAGCTCGGGGATGGTGGTACCTTGTCTTGAGTGAGGAAGAGTGAGAGCCTTCTATGTTCTCCCTTCTAGGCCCCTCATTTCTCCCAATGAATTTCCCCCCATATTTAGTTTATTATCCCTCTGTCAAAGGCATCTGTCCTGTGCTCACCTCCCTCAGCACTCTGCTCCTTGGTTCTTGATGGCTCACACACTGGCCTCCTCCTGGGTAACTCAGTGCCTGAACTCCACGGAGCACAGAGGTTCCTTAGAGGTGCTCACTTTGGGGGTTAGAAGGTGATTCTAGATGGGGCAGAACCACAGTCCCTGGCCTCTTTCTAACCAGAGCAGCTGTCTTGTCATCTGTTTCATGTATCAGGTTTGTTTGTAAGCTTTTATTCGAAGAAGTGGGTCACTAGCCTTTTGAAAAAATTGAAAACCACTTCTTAAAAGGTGTTATTTCCTTAGGAAGACCTCCAGGAGTGATGCCAGTGGGGGAGACTTTAGGCCACAGGAGCAGGTGAGTGGGAAAGGTGTTTTGGGCTGTTTACTCCCCCGCTGAGCTTAGAAACCTGGGGGTGGAGGTGGGGGCCAGAGAGGCCATATGGGGTGGAGGGAGGAGGAGGGTGGTCTTTGGAGCCAGCATCCTGACTTTCAGCATGAGAAGCGGGTGGGCTACTCGGCCTGGCAATGGGGTCATTCAATGCACACCCTGTCAGGCACCACCCAGGGTTACCCAGAGTCTCTAATGGAGACACAGGGTCAGGCTGCAGAGTGAGATGCACCTGTTACAGTCACGGGGGGAGTGAGGGTCTCCATGGCTGGAGCAGAGGTGTGAAGAGTAAGCCAGGGCCTGCCCAGCTTTCCTCATGGTCCTGAGGAAGACGGCATTCGATCATTTCATACTCAGTGTCTACCATGGGCCAGGCACTGTGCTCACACACAGATGGGAAAGTTCTGGGCTTGGAGTGGCATTCAGCTCTCCCCTGGGAAAGTGTCTCCCAGCTTTAGTTTATCTTATATACACACCAAGGGCCAGGAGACTTTGCAAGGTCAAAGTGCAGGGATGTCCTACCCTCTAGCTCAGAGACCCCTTGGGGGCTGCTGATTGGGGATTTTTTTTCTTCTTCAAGGCTGGACTTGTCGTTCATATTTGACAAAAGGTCTGGAGTCAAGTAGTAAACTCACAGCATGATTTGCTCTGGGCTCCGACCCCTACTACAGGACAGGGACTCTGCCACAGGCCCTGGGGTCCCTCCATGGTTTGTGCTGCACGCTAGGGCCTCTCTCACAACTCCTGTTTCCCGAGGCCAGCTGGGGTTACTGAGGGAGCTGGACACTAGTTCATTCCCAAGACAGAGTCCATCCGAAGCCCCCATTCTTCCTGTGGTGGGGATTTTATCACAACCCTAAGTTTCTCCTCAGCGGTCTTTTCCTGGGGCCAGGCCTTTTGCTGTCGGCTTTGGCCGGTGCCCTGGGGTAGAGGGTCATTTTTGTGCTTTGCCATTTCTTCACGCTTGGCAGCTATGGAGCTGTTTTCATCAGAATGCAAAGCCCTCTGGTTCCCTGCCCTTCTCTGCTCACAGCCCTGCCTGCCCAGGCTACATGGGACTGGGATGTTGGTGGGAGGGGGAGCTTCAGGCTCTCTCCCTCAATGGCACTGCTGTTGGGCACATGAGAACTCCACTGCTGCCTGCCACACTCTGCAGGGCCAGGGAAGCTCCGAGGTGCAGCTGTGAGGTGCGGCGTCTCACAGTCACCCACCTGGGCCCAGCTTTTCTCTCGGTGGTCTGGTTGCTTTCCGTTGCCTCTTTCCTCTATCTCTTTCCTCTGTACGCAAGGCCTCAAATATCTCTGTGCTTTGCAGTCCTTTATTTTCTTAGGAACTCCAAAACTTCTCTTCCCTGCTTCCTCCCTCTCTCAACGAGGGAACCTCTCCTGTGCGTGTAGATTTTCTGTGTGTCTTTCTATACCCCACCCTCTCTGCGCCTGTACTTGGGCAGCTCAGGCTCTTGGTCCATTTTCTGAGGAACCCTCCCTTCTCTGAGGCACTGAACACTGAGTTCATAATATTCTCTGAGGGGCCAGGGGAAGCAGGAACTATCAGGGAGAAAGCCCTTAGCAAAGCAGAACCAGCTACTTTCTGTGAGTATAAGAAGCTCTAGGGCCATCTTTCATATTTCCTCTCCAGTCCTAGAATTAGCACTTTCCCCAAGGAGCCCTGATTACTTTTATGAAGAATGATATCACAAAACAATATGGGTGCTTGGTATTCTTTTTGCTATTCTGGGTTGGAAGGTGTTTTGTTTTAAAATGGGAGTGAAATTCACGCAACATAAAAGTTAACCATTGTCAAGGGAACAATTTGGTGGCATTCAGTATATTGAGAATGTTGTGCAACCACCACCTCTATCTAGTTCCAAAACATTTCCATTACTCCTAAATAAAACCCTTATTCTGCCTTACCTACTCTCTGTTCTTCTGGCATTCACAACTTTGTATTCTGTTTCTACGCATTTAGCTAGTCTGAATATTTAATATAAGATAAACTGTACAATATGTGGTCTTTTGTGCCTGGCTTTGTTCACTGAGTTTAATCTCAAGACACTGAGCACAGTTTTTATGGTATCACCAGACTGTTACCTGCTGTGTTCTCTCCAGCATTTAGCATTTGGTCTGTGCTTTTCTCTGTGTAACATGTGGTGATGGGGACATTGGATCCTAGCCCCTGTGTGATTTTCATGTTGGGCCAAGAGGCAAAAGAAAGCACTTGGAGTTGGAGAGGAGAGGGCAGAGGTATGGGAAGAAACGTCTTCATCATGGTCACGATTGTCTCCTAGTGCCCTACATAAATTAATCCTGGCTGTTGCTGCCTCATCATTCACATTATTGATTTTTTATGTCCTTAGTATGTATAGTGCTTTTACTTATCATGAACACACTACAAAACTCCCATTTGTAGGAATTGAAGACAAGTGAGTCATTTTTCTGCATGAAAACAAGATAATTATTAAAGAGATGATTACAAAATACCCGAAACCCTATTCTTGATTTTCTTGCACGTGTTCATTCAAGGTGACACTGGTTCCAAAGAATAGTTGACATGTTCAGAACACTATTGAACTTGGCTCCTTAATCACAAGGAAGTCCTTGACTCCATAAGAGAAGTTTCAAAGTGCTTTCATTCTTGGAAATTCTTTAGTATCCCATGTGCCTGGTTTAGTTTGCCGCCTGAAGGTCTCTCTGTGGGGAGATAAAATAACTAATTATACTCTTAATATATAAGCTGGCTGCAGGCACAGGCTGTGCCAGCCGGGCCCTCCATCTCCCTGAGCACAGCACTTGCCCTGAGGATGGGGATAGGGAGCAAGTCAGGCCAGTGGGAGCCCCAGAGGTTATTTCTTGGTGATTGTCATTTGAGCTATTCCAGAAAGAATTGGATGGTGAAGCTCCTGGTAGGTAGGTGGGGGACCACCCAGAAGTGGTGGAGCCAAGACATGGATTCTGGTGTCATCCTTTGGGCCCGGAATCGAGCCACTGCTGATGCTAGTACCATCTCTGAATGTGCAGGACTGACGATTTTATTGTTGTTACACCAGTTTGTGTTGTGCTTTCTGCCACTTGTAGCTGAAATACAGCTGGCATTCATCTGATCCAATCCCTTGACTCAAGGCTGACTTAGGGAGGCTAAGTGATGTGTCCCAGGCCACCGAGAGGAATGGGGTGTAGGAGCAGGAAGTAGGACACCAGCACTGAGGCAAATGCTGATTTCACCACCCTCTCCACTCCAATAATTGATTTGGCCACAGATACGGGACTTTGGGGGTGAACTGTGGGAATGTACAACTTCTGAGGTTTGAGCCAACATAAAAGAAGTTGTTATTTTTTTTGGTCAGATATTACACTCATGAAGCACATTTATTAAGAATGGGACATCTAAGGGTGATAGAGATTTTAAATTTCTTTACTCATATATCTTCCCTAGTTCTATCCTCATCATTTTCCTGATGTTAAATTTAAGTAAAAATCCCATTCTTTTAACAGGTTTTTTTTTAGGAAGCAAGTTTTCCTTCATATTTCCTTTGGCGTGGGGAGGATAGGCGGGAAGAAGGGGGGTGTTTGTGTCAGGGTGGCAGAGAAGGAGAGGCTCCAGCAGACACAAGGTGACTGTGTAGACGAGTCAGGCATATGTAGTGGGCATGTTTCTGAAGAGGTGATCGAGGCATAGTCAATGAAGTATGAGTCCGCATGAGGACAGCGGACAGATTATTTGATTATAAGAATATGAGTGTCTCATGTTAGGGCTTGTATGGTGAAGAAAGGGGCAGTAGGTAGTGGATCTGCCTGGGAAAGAGACGGCCAATGGGATGGAGCTGTTAAGGCAGCTTGGAGCCGCCTGTGATGCCAGGGCCCACTGGCCCCATTTAGTCCTCTGAAGATTGAAGTGTAGAGGGGGCTTTAGTGCAAAAGGAAAATATCTGTCTTTCTTTCTCTCTTACCGATTTAAGTAGTTCAGCCTTGGCATTGTTTAGCAGATTTGAGGATATTTCTGGTGGAATATTCCATTGACTGGAAACTTCTGAAATGAAGAAGGAGCATTTTGAGTTGAGAGAAACAAGGACAAGTGCTTCCTCTTTGGTGTCCTATCCACAGTCAACTGGAGGGATCTCTGGGCAGTATATGGCTCTAGGAGAAATCACCCCCTGCCCATTCAACACAGCGATTTGAGCAAGACATGTGTCTCTCAGTCTTTTGTGTGTGTATTGGTGAGTTCACAAGGACCAGAAGACACCCTAGAAGTAACTGGAAACCTCGTGAGCATTCTATGCGCAAAGAATTGATACCAAGAGATATGTTGGTGTGTCTGCCCTCACTATCTTAAGAAACGAGAAGAATTAGGCTCTGCTGTTTTGGTGCCGTTTGTACTATGTTGAACTCCCTTAGAGTTCATCATAAATATGTGTAGGTGGCATGGTCATAGGGTTATGACTTCAGACTCTTGAATTTCCAAAACCCTAGTATCTGTGTGACTGGTGACCTGGCTCCATCTTTCCTCTAAGTGGCATGATGCTGTTGTTCAGAAGATACCCCGTGGGCTGGGTTTCATTTGGACTTGTAGAAGAGACATTTTGATTTGGTTTTCATGTTTTGCCATCTGACGATGCTGAAGTCCCTATCTAAAAACAAAGAAGTCCAGTCCAGTCCAGTCGGCACGGCTCAGTGGTTGAGCATCGACCTATGAACCAGGAGGTCATGGTTCGACTTCCAGGTCAGGGCACATGCCCGGGTTGCAGGCTTGATCCCCATCAGGGCACAGCCCGGGTTGCAGGCTTGATCCCCAGTGTGGGGTGTGCAGGAGGCAGCCGATCAATGATTCTCTCTCATCATTGATGTTTTTATCTCTCTCTCCTCCTCTCTTCCTCTCTGAAATTAATAAAAATATATTAAAAAATAGAATAAATATCCTCGGATGAGGATAAAAGAAATAAAACATGAATAAAAACAAAAACAAACACGTCCTCTGATCCAGACGGTGATAAGATGATACTGTGCTCACTGCCACAGCACATTCTGTGGTGTGGCTTCACACCCTGTACATTGCTTGTGACACTGACTCTTCAAGGTGTTCATGTTATTAACTCCACCTACCAGTAATGGTAGATATAAATTTCTTCATAACTGCAGACATCACATCTCTTAGCTCGTCCATCTGGAAGAGATGGGAGGAACATTTTATCAGTCAATCTACCAGTCCCTCAGCTAGTCCCCACATCAGGGAAAGCAGTCTCGGATGCCTCTGTGTATGTGGTTTGTTTTTTTCTAGTGGAAGAAGTCTGTTACTGGACGGGGTTCTGTAGGGAGGTGGGTTTCAGTCTATCTCTCAGGCCTCTAATTCTTTGGGGGTTTTCAGAGACTCTCTTCAGTAGGTTTTAATGCCTTAGATAATTCCCAATACATGTTTATTGGGTTCTCATTATGTTCCAGGCACTGCGGTAGGCATAGCTGTGCAACTGTGTGCCCTCAGGACAAACACTGAGGTCAGGGCTGGGGAGGATTGGTTGCTGCTGAATGCTTCCTCTTTTGTGTCCTATCCAAGTCCCTCTCTGGTCTGGTCCTCCCTGCTGATGCTCCATGTATCTTTCTTCCTTTGCGGTCCCCTCCTCCTCATGCCTATGAGTCCCTGCTGCCTACCCTTTCTACGTTCTGTTTCCTCTACCTGGTACACACTTTTGGTCTGTGTTAAACTCCTGCTCCTCCTTCAAAGCTGAGTTCAGGCATTGTTTTTTTTTTTAGTGAACCCGCTGTCTGCCTCCCAGGTGGTTCTCCTCCACCATCTTCTTCATGCTCAGCTATTTGCATAAATGTCTGTGTCCCTGTCAGGTAGGTGGTTCCATGAGGCCAGAGACCATGCCTTCTATGTTCCTTTCACTGCACAGAGCCTGGCATATCACATGCCTCCCCACTAACAATGAGATGAAAGAACTCTGGGCTTGCAATGACTCCCAGAGTTTGCCTCTTGATAGACCCCCCACTGTCTCAGGACTGACATATAGGACACAGGCAGGTCACACATAGTGACAAGGTTGTTCATCTCAGTGCCCATTGTGTGCTTCCACCCATGTGTGGTTACCAGTCCCTTAAGGATTTGGCTCATTTATTCTCTCAATCTGTCTCTGTCTTTCCACTTAAATTAGAGGGTCGCTCCTGGGGTTAGGGAGTTGCATTTTTAGAGCTGGGCTCATAGTGGTGCTCACTAAATGTTTGTTGGATGATGCTGTGTATGAACGTGTGCAAGGTCAAATGTGTTAAGTATGGGGTTGGTTGGTGAATCATCTGTGAGTTCCGCCCCCTGTGCCTGGAGGCCTAGTCACTGGTGCTACCCTCACTCTTCCCACTTCCCTATCCCCCAAGCTCTCCTCTGGTGATCCATGTGCTTGCTCGGTAGGACATGGGTTGAAAACCTCTGATGGGAAAGGTGAGACCATGGGAGATTGGACATGTTTTTAAGAAACTCCCATGAGCCAAAGGAAGATTAGAATCTAGATAATCTTTTCATCCTTCCAGTGGACCAACCCCAAGACTTCCTGGTGTGTCAGAATGACCCATCCCACTAAAACACGGATTTTGGGCTTTCATTCAGGTGACTGACTAATGTGGCGCTGCGGCAATGGATTTAGGACCAATTTTACGAGTTCCCCAGAGAGGGCCTGGGTTGGAGCTCGCAGCCCTACTCCACATTGCGTCTGTGACCTAGTCTGTGTGACTCTTCCCTTTCCAGAGTCCCTGTGTCACTAGGCGTCTGGTTTAAAATAATTTCTCATGCGTCTTAGATAAATATTTTGAAAATCTAATCAACTTACAGCCTCAGGGGGTTTCATGCTGTGTTCAAATCTGTTAGGAAACAAAGTACAAGGAAAAATTATTTTCAAATAAAAAATATTAACTAATTCTAAAACAGAGTTTAAGTATTAGCTCTGTTCCTTATTAAAGTCACCTATAAATTTTCAAATACAGAAAGAGCAAATTTAAGGTGAATACAGCATGTAGGTAAAACTTTGTTCTGAGTTCTCTGTAATTATCCAACTATTTCCCAAGGGCCTTGTCCATTATTCTTCTCATGTGATCTGAATCGAGTTCTGATACCGCTTCCTATACTGACAAATGTCAAGAGGAGTTTGTAGTAATGGACAGTACCTTACAATCCTGATGTCTGATACCAATTTGCCGTTTAAAATCTTGCACTCATAGGAGACGAGCATCTTCTGCATTAATATAAAACAAACGAGTTAAAAATAATGCCTTGACCAAGGCTACTCAGCAAACATGTCACATCGTGATATGACCAACAAGGCCACAGGTCAGAACTAGAGTGGAGACTCTCTGATCTTAGGAGACAACCTGTTTATTCTCCCCTGGCAGCTGAGCCCCCCAGCCTGGTTGATGCCCCTTGTCTTAGGGTCACCCAGGCACTTGGCCCTCAGGGTTATGGTAGTAACTCCCCCCATCAAACACTCTTTTTTTCCTCGCAACTGAACCCTGAGTTGTTACTACTCAGCACTCACCGTTTGCCCTTGGGCAAAGCTCTCACCATCCTTATCCACGTTGACCCAGAAGATGGCTTGGACTTGGTTGTCTGGCAGGCTGGCATAGAATACTCTGGTGATGTACGCATTCAGGTTATTCATCTGTTGTAAAGAAGTCATCATTTAGAGTGTGGAGAGGAGAAGAAGAAGGCCCGCAGAATGTTCCATTATGAAACACCCATGCTTCATGCAATTCATTTATTCAAATGTTTATTGATCCTGTAGTATGAGTTAGTCACCTAGCCAGGTGCTGGCATGGCTGATCTAACCACACGGACAGGGTCTAATTCCAGACCTTGCCGTTTATCTCTTTTTCATTCTCAGAAGCACAGTGGTGCATATAACAGATAAAATTTTACTTTTCTATTAATTCTCATTCAATTTAAAGCCTGTTTTTTTCTTCTTTTAAAAAATATATTTTTATTGATTTCAGAGAGGAAGGGAGAGGGAGAGAGAGATAGAAACATCAATGATGAGAGAGAATAATTCGGCTGCCTCCTGCATGCCCCCCACAGGGGATTGAGCCCGCAACCCGGGCATGGGCCCTGACCAGGAATCGGAAACCATGACCGTCAGTCCACAGGCTGACGGTCTATCCACTGAGCAAACTGGCTAGGGCTAAAGCCCATTTATTTCTATGCTCTAGTGGCAGACAACTCTGTACTTGATTATTTTGGGAGACTTTGTTAAGGATACATTGTACATTGCTTGAAACAGAACCTGGCACATAGACAGTACTCAGTGATTATTATCTATATATTTAAAAGCCTAAGTGACCGAATAACTGAACGGTCGACTGACCAGTCAACCGGTTGCTATGACGTGCACTGACCACCATGGGGCAGACCCTCAACGCAGTAGCTGCCCCCTGGTGGTCAGTGTGCTCCCACAGTGGAAGTGCCGCTCAGCTGACTGATGGGTGCCAGATGCAGGGCTCATGGCTGGTGAGCGCTGCTGTGGCGGTAGGAGCCTTTCCCAATTGGGACTGACTGCGACAGGGTCGGGATGAGCGGGAGCAGCAGGCAGGAGCGGCAGGTGGCGTTGGACTGCCGGTTTTGGCCGGATCCCCGCAGGCCATGCCGAGGGACCCCACTGGTACATGAATCCATGCACTGGGCCTCTAGTTTTGTTATAACTACTGACTGCTACTATTCCTTCTACCACTGGGAGCAACTGAATACCTCACAGGTGGATAAACCCACTCCCTTGCTCATGCTGTAACTGTTGGGAAGTTACTTCATTCATGCTGGTCATCTGAGAAATGAGAATAAGAATCCCTACTTCCCAGATCTGTTGTGAAGATTAAATGTCATTAATTATGTAAAGACAACTGGCATTGTACCTGGCACATAGAATGCACTCAGAAAGCATTTGTCCTCTGGTGCCCTTTCTCTCTGTTTTCCCTGATGTAAACCTGCTTTCCCTTAAACGATCCAAAGGGATAATGTGTATCCCATTTCCTCATATTTGTCTCTCGAAGAATGTCCCAGAAGCCATTTCTATCTCCTCAGACTTAGAGGTTGATAGACGAGGCTTAAGCAAAGAGGAGAGTGGTGCCAGGAGCCATGTGATGACGCTTACCTGGATGGAGCTCTGCTTGGCACTGAGGGTGATGATTTCCCTGAGCATTATGTTAGACATAGTTATGGAAATGTTGGCATTTTTAGGATTTGGAGAAAGGGGGCTTCCAGGCAGAAGGACTTTTCTGTTAAAGGAGGCCTAGAGAGAGAAAAACAGAAAATCATCATGCCATCATGTGAGGCTAACATCAATTTCCAGCTTTCCTGCAGAACTTATCTTAAGAGCAAAGAACACTTACACAGTAGAGGGTTGAAAGACCTTCTTCCGATAGCTGGAAACTTTTAAGTTGGTACGCGAACAAGCCAGTAGCTGCAGGAGAGAAGAGAGAACCTAGAGGGACCTGACAGACCCCTAGCGGGTGTCGGGCCCTGGATTCTCTGCCTGGCTCTGCCCTCCAGATGGGGGACCAGGGTGACACCATCCTTTCCCTCAGTCCCACACAAAAAGCTGGTGCCACACTGGCTTCTTCTCCTGAGTCTAGGAGGAAGCTGAAGGGAGGAAGGTGACATGAGGACTCAGCCCTGCCCCCGCTGTGCTGAAACCTCCAGGGGGAGGAAAAGGCTTGCTGCCCAGGTCCCATGCTTTGTCTACCTCGCGACATGACAAATATCACCAATTTCCTGCTTTGGCTGTCTTGATGGCAGCCGCCTGACAAAGTCCTGTCATCCGTACCTTGGTTATGTAAAGGGATATTAGAAGGAATTTCTGCCTCTCAGCCTCCCTGGTGTGAGGGCCTGGGACTGCTCCTTGCTCAGGCTCCACACACATGTGCACTTTGCAAACCATCTGGGCCTGGGGAGCTACACGGAGCCTCTAAGGGGCTTTTTGCCCTTTATGTCCTGATAACGAGTCTCAGTAATTTGGAGAAGCAGGTAGGCTGTCACACTGTGTGCCCTGAGTGTGCTGAGGAGTTGGTTGGGTGCTTGGAGGTACCCAGTGTTGCAGCTCACAGCCCCCTCTTCTGTCTGTCACCCAACGGGATTCCTATGGGGCTTGGCCGTCTCCCTGCATTGACCTGGGCAGCCCCAGGGAAGTCAGGTGTTTGTACTCACAGTTCTTGCATTCGCTGAAATCACTGAGGTCAATGTCACATGAGGTTGATTCTTTCATCTGTGAATTAACCACCAGTTAGCTTTGCAGAGGACATGAGCCGTCCCACCCATCTCCACACCCCAGCTCCTCTTCTCCTTCTTCCCTCTCCTCCTTCCCTTCTCCCTCTTCTATTTCCTGGCCTTCTTTTTGGCAGAACTCATCCTCTCCCCCTATCCCCGCCAGCTTGAGGCATTGTCCTATCCCACTGCTGGGGTCAGAGGGAATGTTGCATCCCCCAGCCTCTGGACTCCTGAAGGCTGATGTGTCCTCCCCACGTCTTTCCCAGCATCAGGCCATATCTGAGGAAAGGGCTTCTTCCTGTCTTCCCTCCAATGACATAGACTTTTGTGGGGGTGCCCGCCCCTTTCCTATGACTTACTTTCTCTTTCATGGCAACTGTCAGCAGTTGAGGAATGACATCATCCAAGGGCAGAGGGATAGGGAGAGGCAAAGTATCTGTGACCCTGGGGAAGATACATGTGGAGAGCTGTGTGATTTTTGCATTTCTGGATTTTGTCCCACATTGGAGATAACCCATTCATTGATGATATAGCTGCAATGATGTCCTGCTGCTTACAATTTGCAACCACCTGAGCCCTTTCACCTTCAGTTATAGTCATGAAGGAAGAAGCGAGGGTACCTGGGAAAATCACCAAAGTCAGACATCTGACTCAGTGTTTTACATTATAAAATTATCCTTCAGCCTGCCGGCATGGCTCAGTAATTGAGCGTCCATCTATGAACCAGGAGGTCACAGCTGATTCTTGGTCAGGGTACATGCCCTGGTTGTGGGCTCGATCCCCGGAGTTGGTTGGGTGCTTGGAGGTACCCAGTGTTGCAGCTCACAGCCCCCTCTTCTGTCTGTCACCCAACGGGATTCCTATGGGGCTTGGCCGTCTCCCTGCATTGACCTGGGCAGCCCCAGGGAAGTCAGGTGTTTGTACTCACAGTTCTTGCATTCGCTGAAATCACTGAGGTCAATGTCACATGAGGTTGATTCTTTCATCTGTGAATTAACCACCAGTTAGCTTTGCAGAGGACATGCAGCCGTCCCACCCATCTCCACACCCCAGCTCCTCTTCTCCTTCTTCCCTCTCCTCCTTCCCTTCTCCCTCTTCTATTTCCTGGCCTTCTTTTTGGCAGAACTCATCCTCTCCCCCTATCCCCACCAGCTTGAGGCATTGTCCTATCCCACTGCTGGGGTCAGAGGGAATGTTGCATCCCCCAGCCTCTGGACTCCTGAAGGCTGATGTGTCCTCCCCACGTCTTTCCCAGCATCAGGCCATATCTGAGGAAAGGGCTTCTTCCTGTCTTCCCTCCAATGACATAGACCTTTGTGGTGGTGCCCGCCCCTTTCCTATGACTTACTTTCTCTTTCATGGCAACTGTCAGCAGTTGAGGAATGACATCATCCAAGGGCAGAGGGATAGGGAGAGGCAAAGTATCTGTGACCCTGGGGAAGATACATGTGGAGAGCTGTGTGATTTTTGCATTTCTGGATTTTGTCCCACATTGGAGATAACCCATCCATTTCAATGATTCTCTCTCATCATTGATGTTTCTATCTCTCTCTCCTTCTCCCTTCCTCTCTGAAATCAATAAAAATATATTGAAAAAAACGAGAAATTATCCATCAGATACTGTGCAGTTTGGTGAGTAGGTTTTTCTGGGACTTTACTAATTAGTATTGGGTATAAAAGTTAATAATTGGAAAAAAACCATTATTTGATAAGGGACTGGTTAAATAATTTATAGTGCATCCCATAATGGAGTTCTAGGTAGATTTAACATAAGAAAACATTCTAGCACACAGGCCTGTTGATCCAGAAAATGAGAAAAATGGTCTCACGTACGTCTTCACCAACTGCAGGTACACTTTCGTAGCCTTGATGACCTTGTCCTGGACTTGGAAGCTGACACACTGGGTGTCATTTGTGGAAACACCAATTTTCAGAGTCACATCGCCATTTATTTGAAATCCCAGTATGCTGATTACAGGTCCTAACAGGCTGTGGAGAACAAGATAGAGGTGAAACCAGACCTGGCTGCAAGATGTTGCTCAGCCAAAGTGATAGGCATTTTGGGAGTCAGTCTCATGAATTTGTCCAGGTTATTGGAGGAGGGGAAAGTCTGGTGCTTTCTAATGAGCATGAGCCAAGGTTGAACATCCCCTGTACACAGGACTCAGAGGCTGGCATTCCATAAACATTGGAAAATCCCTCTCCTGACCCAACTTCAGGAAGTCTTTTTTTCCTGGAGGCACCAGGCTACCTTGGAACTGGATGCCCATTACAGGTTCACTTTTGTGCCCAGCACCCCAGCTGTCTATTGTGTGAGTGACAGCATCAGAAAAACCCACCATTTACCACACCTGGTCTTATTAACATATTAACATCTGAAGAAGACAAATGGCTCTTCCTACCACTGCTAATGGTGTTGGTCACAGACGTGGGCTGTGGAGGCAGAATGCCTGGATTCAAGTGTTGTCACTGCCACATTTCAGCTGTGTGACACTGAGCAAGGTTTATAAGCAGTTTGTGGGTCTCTACTGGTTTCCCAATCTTGAGACAGGACTGCTTTCTTGATGAGGTTGTCAAGGGGCTTTGGAAGTTGAGTGCCTCAGTTAAGTGCTTGGATGGAGCTCGGTCAGTGAGAGGTATCAGTGCTGTGGGTTAGTCCAAGGAATCCTCTTCTCCCAGGGGGGTTCCTGCCCTTCTCATGCCTTTCTGTGTGCCCTGGGCCTGTCCTGTGAACGTGTTCCTCTCCCACATGTCGACTCTCATCGAGGAGAGGGCCCACTTTTAGTTCCTCCCTCTGTGCCCAGCATGGCGTCCGGTACAGAGTAGTACATGATAGGTGGATGAATGAACATGTGCATGCATGCATGTTTGCATTGGTAGCTACTGGAGTGCAATGAAACATCTCTGTCTCCCCCAGCTGCCTAGGACAGTGTTTGTGAGAGTGGGCTGCTGCTCTTTGGAGAGTGCAGATGGTTTGGAAGCTACACTTCCCAGGAATCCAGTGCGGTCAGTAGGAGGTGCACTCTGTGGTTTCTCTCTACATTGGCCATCTGTATAAATGTGCATGTTTCACAAGGAATTTGGATTTCTGGCTTTGTTTACACTCTTTGAAGATGGAGTTCCATGGAGTCATTATCCCTCCTTGGTCCTCTGGGCTGGAGGAGAGGGGCAGCTGTGCCCAGTGCCTAATTTGCCCCATCCTCAGACATCCTGCCTTTCTCTGTGTTGTCCCTGCCTGGCCCTTTGGATACTGGATATTAAGGGTATTGTCCAGGGCAACCCAGGTGACTGATTTGGAGACAGGCTCACCCTTTTCCACCTATGAAGGCGGTAGTCACAGCTTGAACGAGGATCTCATCATCTGTCATGGTCAACATCATGTTCTCCACAGTCGCTTTTTGAACCTCTAATCTGCAAAATGACAGCATCCAGGGTCAGTCCCGACTCAGGGAATCAGCCTGAGCAGCAGGAGAAATGCCTTTGAAGCAGCCAATTAACAACCTACCAACCCATCCATCCCCTGGATGGCCCAGTCCTGTTAGCCGCCCAGTTCCTTAAGCTCAAGAAATCTTGTTCATATTTCCCCCCAAAGGACACAGAGCTAGAATATTGCTTTGTGCAAACATGGCTGTCCCTTTCCATGGGTTTGTAGGAGGTTGAACTTCAGTATCCCCAAACATCACTTTTCTCATGTGCCATACCTTAGGGGCAAGGAAGCACTTACCCTATCAAGAGATCTTTCACGTTAATATTTCCCAGCACGCCCGAGAGTGCATCATTGATGCCACTTGGCACCGCACTCTTTAGTACGCCCTCGGCGGATTCTTTGAGCTCGCCGACTTTGTTGAGCACACCACCCAGGGGCAGGGGCAGGGGGAGGTTTGAGAGAAGAGAAGAGTCCTGGTCAGCTTTTTTTGCAGGATCCCTCGCCACAGTGTTGGGTAGCAGGCCGCTCAGGGCTCCTTGGGCCAAGGGTAGCAGGTTGCTGACAGCATCAGTGGCTTTTGAGAGCGAAGGCAATGGTGACTTTGAGGACTTGCTGTTGCTCCCCTTGCCCAGGACACCATTAAGGCCACTGTCGCCAAGGATATTGAGGGCGGAAGAGAGGTCTAACAGAGACAGCACGTCCAGGTTGGACACTGTGTCTAACACTGTCCCAAGCACACCGGCCAGATCCACATCCGCACACATCAGCATCTTCTCAATTTGTGGTGGCAGGGTGGTGTTCATATCTGAAAATGGCGAAGAGATATTTTCCTACCATTAACTGCACAGCTAGTTCAGCCAAAGGAACCCTCCCACTGGAGAGCCAGCACTGAGGAATGGTGGGCCCATAGGTACTTTATGTCATGTCTCCTAGACACACCAATCCCTGCTTCTGCTCACCCCGAAGATAGCGTGGTGACAGAGAAATATACCAGTTTCTTGTTAAAAGCTAATATTTAATAGCACCTTCCTGAGGGTAGCCTGGTTTGGGTATGTTACTCTGAAGTGACTTGGGCATGGAATGAAAGGACCTTGTTTCGCTTTTGAGCCCAGTAGCTTAGAATTTAATATAGGCCAGGCTCTGCCCCTGAGGGCCGAGTGTTCTGAGCCCCAGTCTCTGCAGCTGTCCATGGATGCATGATAGAACCTACAGTGTGGGTCATTGAGTGCAGGATGAAATGGGTGATTGCCATTTGAAATGCTGAGTAGGGTAGGAGGCATCTGAGGGAAGTGGTGGTGAAGCTGAGAGATCTGGAATTTTCTGTTCTCCATCTGGGCGAGTCTGTGCAAGTCCCTTCCCTTCTGGAGGCCTCCTTTCCCCTGTGGGTCATGGGAGGTCCTGCCACCTTTGACAGGCTGCCTCTACTAGACCTCTTGCATCTGCTCTGCAGCATCCTCCTGCAGCATTATCATCAGGGTGGAGGAGGCGCTAACCACGGGTTTGCCTCCACACTGGACAGAAGCAAGTCAGGGAGAACTCAAATTCTAGAAGAAGGTGTGGAAGGGAAGGAGGGTCAAGAGCCAAGTAGCAGAGCTGTGAAGTCACAAGGTCCTATCCTATCACGCTGCCCTTGATGGCTGGAGAAAGGAACTCAGAAGAGCTGTCTCACCTGGATGACAGTCATCCTTGGCTGCCTAGCACGAAAGTGAATTGGACTGAGGGACAAGATTCTTGTCTCAGTAGAGTAGCAGGAGGAAGAAGTCTGTTAGTACCAGCCCCTGTGAAGCTTGTAGGCCATGGCTTTTGGGGCCTTGCTTCTGCTTCCCATGCCCAGGGCTCTGCAGTCTGGAGGGCCTTTGCCTGTGTGGGGTGATGTGGACGCACCTCCAGCCTAGGTATGTGTCCCAGAGAATCTATTGCGCATGTGAACCTCCAGACCCACACAAGAGTGGACTGAGGGACAGGATTCTTGTTCCAGTAGAGTAGCAGGAGGAAGAAGTCTGTCAGTACCAGCCCCTGTGAAGCTTGTAGGCCATGGCTTTTGGGGCCTTGCTTCTGCTTCCCATGCCCAGGGCTCTGCAGTCTGGAGGGCCTTTGCCTGTGTGGGGTGATGTGGACGCACCTCCAGCCTAGGTATGTGTCCCAGAGAATCTATTGCGCATGTGAACCTCCAGACCCACACAAGAGTGTTTTGGTCAGCATTGCTCAGAGTAGCACACAATTGGGCAAGAACAAAGTTGATGTAAATCATGGAGGATTCATCAGGTAGAATATTGCAGTGAAATTGAATGGGCTAATATTTCTCATTATAACATGGATGAATCGCCTTAGAAACATAAGTATGAGACAATGCAAGCTGGCTACCTTTGGGGAAACTTTATAACATGTGGTGCAAATTTTTAATTTGATTGAGAAAGAGTAGCCATGTGTTGTAAAATATAAAAAATGGTGTGGGAAAAGTAATCAGGCCCGAGGCCTCTTCTGGAGGGAGAGAGGAGGAGGGAAGGATGTGCAGCCCAGTTAGAGTTATGGGGCCTTTAACCCTATGCCTGCTTTTATTCTTAATGCAGATTTTGGTTACAAAGGTGTTTGCTGTGTATATATTCTTGGTTTTTGTATATTTGACAATGAAATTAACCATCACCATCACCACCATATACTGCTTGATGAGTGCACAGCTGTCCTTTGTACTACTGTCTGAACTTTTCTGTACATTTGGAATATTTTGTAACAAGGTAGGATGGTCAGAAGAGTGGGGCATATATTCCTAGTGATGGATGAGCTGTGGGGCTGGGCACTGTGGTCAGTAGGCAGTTGCCGTGTGTCTCTCTGTCACCTGTCCAATCATTCTGGAAGGCCAGCCTAGGTTTCAGAAGGCTGGTAAGAGTAGCCATGAGGACTTTCCTTCTTGCATTTTTTTGATGATGAATCCTATTCCCTTCTTGTTCTCAAAGGGAGTCTCTTGCAATTCCTGACTCCTCTGCCTTCAGATCCTGGGAGACTACTGGGGGACAAAATTTCACATCTCCTAAAGGAAGCTGAGACTCAGGGAGGGCATGATATAGAAGCTTGGTGAGCATAAATCTGGTTAAGGAGTTTGGACGTGGGCCCGCATTTCTTATGTCCTGGCTCCTGGTCAAGCAGGTTGATGCTTTAAGCATCTATGGGTGTCTGTGCTGAGCTTTGTGGCCCAGCATTGAGAAGCTGTGAGATTTCCTGGCAGTGTTCAGGTGATAAGAGTCATAATAAAAGGCAGGCAAATGGAGAGGTTGCTGGATCCAAGAGCTCCCTTCTCCAAGCTTGCTTTGACATGTTCTACCTAATGTGTGGACAAGCAGCCTCAGTATCATCTTGATCTTATTAGAAAACCAGTACCACTGTGGTACTGCTACATCAGAATGTCCGGGAGTGGGGCCCAGGCAGCTATTTTGTTAATAAATTCCTGAGGTGATTCTGATACCACCTCCTCTTTGAAAACCACTTGTTCAAAAGGTATAAGTAGCCTTGGACATGAGAAGCGTGTGTGAGGGGTGTGAAAGTTAAAGGTGTATAGGTGAAACAGTTCTTACTTACAGTCATTGAGTTTGCTGCTAGACATGAAGTACTTGGCCACAGGGATACAGCCAGGATTTGAAGTCCCCGATAGATTTTTTACAGATGAAGAACCGTTTGGAGTTGGTGGAGATCTGCCGAACTGTCCAGGTAGTAGAGGGGGTCTTTCGACAGGAAGTTTTCCCAGCAGTGTAGGTGGGGCCAGCAGGTCAAGCGTTTCTGCCTGGACAGCCAGTGTGATGGCCAAGGCCCAGAGGGTTAGCATCTTGGCGGCTGATATCTGCAAATGAAGTCATCGTCAGACACCACATTTTCAATGGACCATAGGGCTGCCAGTATGTTTGCATTGGATGTACACACAAGATACTACCTCATTACGAGGGTGACATTCACATTGCAGATATTGTATGCATACTGTATTCATGGGGCAATGTTCTAGCACACGGCAGTCAATGTTTGGAGGAAAGGCCTCTTTGTCATTTCTGTACCCCTGTGCATAAAGATGTCTATGGGCTGGGGGCACCCTTTGAGTACAGGCCCCGCCCTTACTGTAGGCTTTCTGGGTAGCGTCCCACATCCTCCCACCAGTCCTCTTGACACAAATATCCTTGGAGTGGTCTGAGTTACCATTTGGGTATTGGAGAGTTTTGAATTCTCCAGCTACAAATGTTCTCTCTCTAGCAGTGGTCAAGGTCCCTGCTTCTGGTCAGGGAACGTATAGCAGTGTCCTTGTTGGTGTGAGCTTACCAAGTGCTATCCCTTTGTGAATAGAAAATGGATATCAGCTGCTTTAAACTCTCTGCACAACCCTGAGAGGGAAGGCTTGAGTCCTCTTTATTCAAATGGTGGAACTTGTATAGAGCAGGCAATAAGGCTTGCCTGTGCCCATTGTCCAGCCCCCCCTTGTAATTATCATGGTCAGGACTAAACCACCCCATCAACCATTCCTAGGCTTGGCATTCTTCACCCTTTTGGTATTTGGGCTGCCCTGGCATTTTAACTCAGTTTGAAGAGGCCAGAGCCATCCCCCTGTGAGTGAGACCATCTCAGGGTTATTCTGTCTTCTGAGGCCTGTTCTGTTTCAGGAGAGCACTGGTCTGGTTTGATGGTAGCATGAGCCAGTTCACACAGTTGTATTAGTTCTCAGCACAAATCGGGCTCCCAGTGTGGAATGAATGATCGAGTTAACCAGGCCATCCACCTTCTGTGGTCTCTTCTGTGTGCAGGGCAATGGGTGATCCTATTGACCACAGGTCACATGGCCTCTTCCTCTTGGCTGGGGTTGAGCAGCCATAAGTGATGTGATTGTATAAATGTGTAAGTCTCAACTCTATCTCTGTTGGATGGGATGTGTCTGTACATATATCCTTATTGAGTACTGGTCAGTGTTTGTACTTGTTACCGTGCTAACATCTACATCTTATACAATCCTCCCAGCAAGTCCAGGCACTAGGTAGTATTATTACTGCTGTTTCCAGCTGAAGGCAGAGAGCTGGGTGCACTCCCAGGCAGGAAAGCCCCACTTGACTCTGAGCTCAGCTGTTCACTCAGTGGGATCACTTCCTTTCCTGGCTGTCAGATTCCTCCCTTACCATGATTCTCAAAGTCTGGCTGTCATTGAGAATCCTGGGTAACATGGAGGCTTGTGTCTTAGGGCGTTTTCCCTCAGTGAAGCAAATAGATTTTGGAGGTTCTCTCTGTTTGGATTTTTCTCTCCAGACAAGTTTAAAAAATCAGACTTGGGGACCTTTGTTCTTGCCATGGGTAGGTAGGCATTGCCCAGATCTAGCTGCCTGCCATATACCAGTATCAGCAGCAGAATCGCTATTGCAGAAATGTTGGGAAGGACATAATCAGAAGCCAATGCCAATCCTTCACGTTGAACAAATTAGGTGTTATAAAAAAATCATCACATTTTCATTATTTTTCTGATTTTACCCTCATCTGTGCGAAATTGGCCTTTACTGTCTCAGGTGACATGTAAGTGTCCTGTGAGGAAAAAATAATAAAATTCTGTGCCTTTGACTGAGTTGATGGCAATATTGTTAGACATCGTCTTTAGTGGGACCCTTGGAGAATCTCAGTAACAAATCCCCTTTTTCTAAAAGCAGTTGCATAACCAGCAATTGAGACACCTACTGTGCTAGGCAGAGTGCTGTGTGGCTTAGTAGGGAGGGGGCTGAAGAGATTCTAAATGCAAACCCTAGTTATCATCCTCTGATGAACTGTCCTAGCTTGTTTCCACCTCCGAATTTCGGCCCGTTCTTTTGTGAACTTGATTTAGTGAGTTCTTACCTTGCCCAGTGTCGATGGGTCGGTGTTGATGGGCGACCTTTTTCGGAAGCTGCCTCTCCTCCTGCTATTGCTGGGACTGTCAGATGGAAAGCTGCATCCCACATTTATAGACCAACGTCTCTAGGGGAAGTGATCAGACATGAAGGGACCCCATTCAAGTGTGCTGATAAGGGAGGCGTGATGCAGGCTGATTTCCAAGATCCGCACCTGCTAATGGTTGTGACATTTGTCAGTGCCTTTTGAAAGATGTTCATGGTGTGTGGAAATTTTTCAGAGGAGTTAGCCCGACCAGGTACTCTCCCCTTCGTATTTTAAATCTTCAAAGGCCTGTTATCCCTGAGTCATGTGGATGCTGGTTGAATGGCAGAGTAGAGCAGGTGCCAACTCATTGAGAGCCCTTTAGTAAAGGTGCCAGTGCTGTGCCCTGTCCAAGGTTGGCACTCATCATTGAGTGACCAATTGAAGGGTGGGGACCTGAGGGAGAGGGCATGGGGTCACTTTGGACAGGGTATCTCTCTGTGGACATTTTATATCAGGTGCGTGCGATAGGAAGTATCCAAACATACAAAGATTTAGGAATAAAGTGATGGATGCAGGAGGATTGGAAAGTACACAGTGTCTGAAGTGGGCGAGAGCCTGAATGCAGGCCTGGGGATTGTAAGCATGGCTGTTCCATAAATTCCTCAGCCCCCGTTCCTTTCCCAGAGTGCCTCTGGGATGAGAGTGAAATGTTTTCAGACGTCTGCTGTCCTTCCATTTCTATTTTAGAAATTTCAGTCTCTATGTGAGGCTTCCTCTCACCTGTTCTTTATTTAATGGCTCCCAAAATTCTAGAGCCCATTCTCTGGGCCTCAGGCTTTCCCCTATTTAAGAGGTTGTTCTCAGTCATCTGTTCAGTTCCTACCACCAGGATCTTTGTGATTTTGTGCATCCTGTCACCATCTTGCTGTGTGGTGTATCACAGCTTTACAAAGCAAGAGTGTGGGAGAGGGAGATGATTTTGACAGAGAGCGTGGCTAATGTCTGCTTCTGCTCACTTGAAGTGGGGGCATTGGTTTGGGTTCCTGCCTTCAAGCAGGCTCAGCATGTGTGCTGCCTGGCCCTTGCCAACCCCACTGTGGTTCTCAAACTGTGGACGTCACGTGTAGTTCTGGTTGCCAAAGGCCCCATTTTGGGATTTGCTGAAATGTCAGATGCATAGAACAAACAATAGTTGACCTTTTCCCAGAGACTAGAACCATGGGTTTTACACGTGATGATAAGGAGGACAAAACCCAACTGTCCTGGATCTTATTTTTCTTGGACATTTGAGAGAAAGTGAATGACCCTTTAGTTGAAATTTGTGACACCCATTAGTGGGTGTGGCCCTTGATTTTGCTAATGGTTGCTAATGGTTTCTCTGGACCCAAGGAATGAACCCTACTCCAGGCCTGGGGAGGGGCACATCCGGGATGTAGCCTTTGAAGGCCCCTTGGGGCTTCCTGGTTCCTTGTTCTTTTTCTTTCCCTCAACCCTAGGAGGTGGGGCAGCCATTGACTTCTGCTAATCCAGGACCCACATGAGCGGTTTCTCAGAAGGTGGGTTAGCAGGCTGAGCACTGGGGCTCCCTTGTTGTCAAGCCCTAAGTGCTAAGTGATTTGACTGCTGACTCTTGAAAGGGAGGGTCCTTTCAAGGCTGGCCAAGGCTTGGCTGGATCACAGTTGCTGGTGATAACGCAGATACCAATTCTTAATTGCCTCTGGGTGAAGGTGTCACCGTAGCCCAGCTGAGCCGGGGTGTCCTGGTGACAGAGGCATCAGAATTTTGACCTTTCCTTGTTTGTGTTTGTGTGTGTGTGTGTGTGTGTGTGTGTGTGTGTGTGTGAAATACACACGTGTGTATGCATTTGTACTTTATCTGTGTACATGCTTGTCTGTGACTCTCTAGGTCCCTCAGCAGTCTTTTCAGACTCCTGCCTTGGTTTCCTTCTCTGGTGTAATCAATCTCAGATCTTTGTTGGTATTGGGAGTTCACAGGGCCTCTCACAGCAAATAAATCTGTGTTCCTGAATTCTCTGGAGTTGGTGTAAAAGTTGGGTTAATTTTTATTTCTAAGGGTACATATCTCTCATGAGATTTTTTAAAAATTTAAATTCTTTATTGTTTAAAGTATTACATAAGTCTCCTTCCCCCCCCCATTGACCTCTCCCTGGCCATCCCCCAGCACATGCCCTCCCCTCCTCCCCCCATCTGTATCCATTGGTTATGCTCATATGCATGCATACAAGTCCTTTGGTTGATCTTTTACCCCCTTACCCCCTGCCTTCCCTCATAGGTTGGACGGTCCGTTTGATGCTTCTATGACTCTGGTTCTATTTTTGTTCATCAGTTTATGCTGTTCATTATATTCCACAAATGAGTGAGATCATGTGATATTTATCTTTCTCTCATGAGATTTTTAATGACCCTTGTGTTTTATTAAAGGTGATGAATCAGTGTTTTGGGGAAGGCAGAGTTCCTGTGGGCAGGGTTTGAGGCCAGATAGATGTGTGTGTAAATCTTGGTTCAGTGTGTGGTGCCTTGGGACATTATCTAATAATTTTCTCTGGATTAGTTTCCTCATCCATAAAGTATAGATAATACTGTCCCTATCATAGGGTTGTCATGATGATTAAAGCAATTAGCATATATTTGGCATATGTGAGTATTCCATAATTTACTGTCATCATCATTAATATCACTTACCATTGGGTCAGGTATTTTCAATTGTTTTGCACCTTTCTCTCAGATTCAATACCATTTCCTTATCAATATGGTGTACCTAGATTTTGGCAACTATTACACCTTGTTTACAACAAGAAAATATGATGTTTTTTGTATGCTTCTTTACCCTCAAAACATATCCTTCCCAATGCTTTTACCAGAAAGAAGGCAGATATAGAGACATTTTAACCTTGCTCTGAAGTTTATATTTTCAGTGGGGGATAGAGTGTGATACATTCTACTACACCTATGCATGTGTATATACCTTGTTATAGATGTTTAAGAGGTTTGAAAAGGCCAAGAATTTAAGACATGTTTGCAGATGTCTGTGTGTAGGATTTGTTCCCTTTTTACCAGGTTGTTCCACTGATGTCCACATTCAGTGTTAGGTCTGTGGATTCTGCTTTGGAAGTCAAAGTGGAGTATGTGTGGGCCAAGAGGTGCTTTTCATTCGTTCCCAGAAGGGGAAGTGGCTGATGGGCACTTCCTTTTTGCTGCTTCTCTTTGAGCACCTCCTGCTGGTTTGCCATTCACGGGCTACACATTGCTGCTAGTTGGCTACCCGGCCTGGCAATGGGGCCACTGCACACCCTGTCAGGCACCACCCAATGCAACCCGGAGTCTCAAAGTCAGACTGCAGAGTGAGATGCACTTGTTAGAGTCATGCGGGGAGTGAGGGCCCCCCTGGCCGGAGCAGAGGTTCTCTCCTGCCTGGACAGTGAGCCAGGGCCTGCCCAGCTTTCCTCACGGCCCTGAGGAAACAGCATTCGATCATTTCTACCATGGGCCAGGCACTGTGCTCACACACAGGTGGGGAAATTCTGGGCTTGGGGTGGCATTCAGCTCTCCCCTGGAAAAGTGTCTCCCAGCCTTAGTTTATCTTAGGTGTGTCTCATATACACACCAAGGGCTGGGAGACTTTGCAAGACCAACGTGCAGGGCTGTCCTACCCTCTAGCTCAGAGACCCCTTGGGGGCTGCTGGTTGGGGATATTTTTTCCTCAATGCTGGGCCTGTGGTTCATATTTAAAAAACAGGTCCTGAGGCAAGTAGTGAACCTACAGCATGGTTTACTCTGGACGCCAACCTCCTACTACAGGACAGGGACTCTGCACCAATCCTTGGGTGTCCCTCCATGGTTTGGGCTCCATGGTGGAAAATTGGCGCTTAGGAGGGCTTCGCCTGTAACTCCTCCATCTTCCCGAGGCCAGCTGGGGTTACCGAGGGAGCCGGACACTAGTTCATTCCCAGGGCAGAGTCCATCCTAAGCCCCCATTCTCTCTGTGGTGGGCATTTTATGACAATCCTGTTTCTCCTCACCCGCCTTTTTCTGGGGCCAGGCCTACCTTATTATCGGCTTTGGCTGGTGCCTATCTCTCCAAGCTTTGCCATCTCCCCACACTTGGCAACCATGGGGCTGCTTTCATCTGACTGCAAAGCCCTCTGGTTCCCTGCCCTTCTCTGCTCACAGCCCTGCCCTGCCGAGGCTGCATAGGATTGGGAGGTTGGTGAGGGGGGAGGGCTCAGGCACTGCTGTTGGGCACATGAGAACTCCACTGCTGCCTGCCACACTCTGCAGGGCCAGGGAAGCTCCGAGGTGCAGCTGTGAGGTGCGGCGTCTCACAGTCACTCACCTGGGCCCAGCTTCCCTCTTGGGTGGTCTGGCTGCTTTCCTTTGCCCCTTTCCTCCATACTCAAGGCCTCCCAAATATCTTTGAGCTTATTTTCTCAGGGACCCCAAAACTTCTCCTCCCTGCTTCTTTCTTTTATCTTGACTAGGGGACCTCTCCTGTGCATGTAGATTTTCCGTGTGTCTTTCTATACCCTACCCTCTCAGGGCCTGGACTTGGGAAACTCAGGCTCTTGGTCCATTTTCTGAGGAACCCTCCCTTCTCCGAGAAACCGAGCACGGAATTCATAATATTCTCTGAGGGGCCAGGGGAAGCAGGAACTATCAGGGAGAAAACCCTTTCTTTGAACATTTCAAGATGGCCTTGCCACCTTCCAGAACCTCTTGGCAAACTCAGAACCAGACTCTTTCTCAAGCAAGTCATCTTTATTGCAACCCAGACTTTCCACTGTGACTGTTGCCATTCTTGGAGTCTCAAGGGTCTGGAGCACTTGTGGCTGGATGGAGGGGTCCTCGGTAAGAACCTATTCCTCTGGAATGGTCAGCAGCATGTAATCCTGTGGGTAGAAGCAGAGCTACGTGGACATCCATCCTATAAACCAGCTCTCCCCGAGGCTGTGTCTGCCTCTCCTGGCGGGGTTGTGTGGGTCCTAAGAACACACCATTCCCCCGTGGCAAGAAGACAGAGCCAGGGACTGACTGGATAAGGGGATTAGTGGAGGGCAAGGAGGGTCTTGGAAATGTCAGCGAGGGAAGGAACAGACTGGTTCCTGATGCATTGGGGTTCATCCTGCCAGGTCACCCTGAGGTGGATCTGTCACCGGGCTAGAGCCTTCCACATGCTCCCACCCACAGTGCCCAGACCTCTGCTGGGCCCGCCCAGGCTGCTGGAATCCAAGTGCTCCTGCCTGCACCTTCTTCCCCACTAGAATGGGAGCTTCTGGGGGTTCAGGGACTGGGTCTAACTCACCACTTTGTCCCAGCATCACTCAGCATAGGGCTAGGCACAGAGCAGCCAGGGACACATATTGCCTGGCTGCATGAGTGGTAGTGAATGAATGAGTGACAGGGAAGCCAGGGAAGGATGCACAGCTTGAGCACCGCCCACCTATAGGTGGCGCCACTCATGGAGACTACAGGAGGAGTGGTGATACAACCTGCAGTGTGCACCTTGCACAATGTGCGAGGCGGCTTAGAAGTGAATCGATGAGTGAGCCAATGAGCCCAACCCACCGTCCATCCCTTTGCCTCTACAGGTCTGGCTCTGTTGTGAGACAGCGGCTGTGGCTGTGCCATGACTTTGCCTCTCGGTGCCCTAATTCGCTTGTTTGTAAAATGGAACAAGTCACAGCATCAACTTCATGGAACTAATTGTGACGACCACCTGTGTAAGGCATTGAACCTCTCAGTGAGCCTAAGGTCTGGCTCCCTGAGGGATTCGTGTAGCCCCTCGGAGCCTCCGTTTTCTCATCTGTAAAGGGGGCATCACCCCCAGGTTGGCTGTGAGGAGATGGTGAGTTAAGGAAGGTGAAGGGCTTGCCACATGTGGTGCCTCCCATGCCCAGGCCTCAGCTTCTGCCTCAGCAGGACAGGGACCAAGGCGATGCTAAGGCCCTTCTAGCTCTGACTTCCCACTGTGTCTCCAGAAGCTTCTTTACCCAGCATTTACCTCAGAGAGCTCCACTCGGGCCTTGTTGAAGGAGAGGCCCTTGATGCGGGGCAGCGGGAGGTGTTGTTCACTGAGCAGCTCTGTGAATGGGATGGACAAGGAGCTCAGGGTCCTGTGTGTAGGCAGGGGCAGTGTGGGCCAGGCCAGCTGACCCCTGGCTGCTCCAATGCCCAGAGCAGGGATGGTCCTGGATGTGCCCCTTTCCTTCCCCAGGGAGCATCATCTCCATCCCCTTCAGGCAGCCCCTCCACAAAGCCAGGTCTCTCTAATGCCCGCCCAGTTATTAAAGTCCTGTTTTAAAGGAACTTCTCTCAAACATATTCAGTAACTATGAAAGCCTTCTTACAAAGTTATTCTTCTTAGCATGATTTTAAGGAATGTTCAATATGTTGGAGTCTTCTTATGACTGTATCAATGAATTTTATTATTCTCGTTTAATTGTGAGAAATGGTTGAAAATGCTATACATGCCTGAAAAATGCTAAAACCTTGGTAGAAACAGGAAATGTCTCAGAAAAGGATTAGAAAAAAGTCAGTATAAATTGAAAACTTAACTTTAAAACACTAGACATTTGATCATATTAATAAGAAAATATCCATTGAAGCCCTGGCTGGTGTTTCTAAGTGGTTAGAGTGTTGGACCCAATCAGGGCATGTGTAGAAGGCAACAACTGATGTATCTCTCTCACAGTGATGTTTCTCTCTCCTCCCCACTCTCTGTCTCTCTCCCTCTCTCACTTTCCCTCCCTCCCTTCCACTCTCTCTTTAAAAATCAATGGAAAGAATATCCTCAGGTGAGGATTAACACACACACAATAAGTGAAAAAGAAAATATTCATTGAATATATCAAAGAAGGTAAATATTCATGAATATACTGAATTATTAAATATATAAAAAATAGTTCTTCAAGCAAGTTTTTGGTGAATTCGTAAATGTGGTGAACTTGAATATGGTCAGTTTTCAGATTGAATTTGAATGAATTCATCATTTTTGGCACACTGAGTTTTGGCACACTGAGTTTTGGCAAACCCTTTTTCCCTGTCCTCTGCACTGACCAGCCCTCATCCCACCTCATCCACCCATCAACACTCGGGGCTCAGGGGAGGGCCTCATACCCTCTTGCTGGCCTAATGTGGTATTTGGTCCAGTTAGGTGGGGGTTGGGATAGAGGAACAGGGACAGTACCTCTGGTCTTCCATCTATCCTCTGATCTTTTTTAAAAATTAAAATATAGTTGCCACATAATATTATATTAGTTCCATGTGTATACATAATGATTTGACATTAAGAAGTGATCACCATAAGTCTAGTACCCATCTGTTACTATACAAAGTTATTATAGTATTATTGACTATATTCCCTATGCTGTACTTTACACTCCCATGAATTATTTATTTTATAACTGGAAGTTTGCCTCTCTTAATCCTCTTCACCATTTTCTCCCATTACAGTCTGCCCCCTTACCTGGCATCCATCAGTTTGTTCTCTGTATCTATGAGTCTGTCTCTGTATTGTTTATTTGCTTTTTGTAATATTCCACATGTAAGTGAAAACATACAGTATTTGTCTTTCTCTGACTTACTTCACTTAGCATAATCCCCTGTAACTCCATTCATGTTGTCTCAAATGGCAAGATTTCATTCTTTTTTTTATGGCCGAGTAATGTGTGTGTGTGTGTGTGTGAGTGTGTGTGTGTGTGTGTGTGTGTGTTGCATCTTCGTTATCCAGTTATCTGTTGAGGGACACCACCTTTCCTATTGGCCAGGATCTAAGATACACTTGTTGAATGAGCTCCCTGGGATAGGTACTAGCAAAGTGGGGGTGGGGGTGGGGCTTTCTCCTTCATCTTTTGCCTCATCCCAGGTCAGGTTACATCCTTGCCTACCTGCACTCTCTCTGACTGCCTTGTTGGACCTTGCGTCACTATCCTTCCCCACCTCCTTCTTGAACACAAAATTGCTCACTTCATGCCCAGAACCTTCCCTGGCTACCATGGGCCTTAGAATAGATGCCAAATTCTTCAGCCTGGCTAGCATTTGAGCCGCTGCCTGCTCCTCTAGCCTCACTCTGCAGTCCCAACATGAGTCCTTGAGTTGGAACTCAGAGAAAAGCCCCTGTTAGGGAAGCAAGAAGCCAGGGTTCTGGGCTCAGCTCTGCCAGAGACTTGCTGGGTGACCTTGGTTAAGTCAATAAACTTCTCTGGGCCTATCTGAAAGACAAGGAGGCTGCGCCAGGTAATTTCTCAGAGATGAGTGATCACCTCTGTGTTTGGGGACACATGCGCTGACCAAATAATCATGTGGGTGGATGGACAATGGTTCCACAGACTGCATCAGGGGAGGCGAGAAAACCCATGAGTTCTATGAGGCAGAGGCACCTGACTAGGCTCTTAAGTTAGCTTCCCACTTAAGGGGGGCATGTTTGCCTGGGCCCCACCTGAGTTGCTTCCTTTGGGTATGTTACCTACCTGGGTCCTGCAGGCGTTGGCGTTGTGAGCTGTGGGCTCCACCACCTCTGCTGGGCCTTCCTGTTTTCACTTTCCATGCTAACCCCTACCTCCCCCAGGAAGCCCTTCCTGGCTAGTCGCCCCGTGTCTGAGTTCCTATCACTGTACTGCCTGGGCGAAGAACAGGAGGGCACACATGGCCCCTGCCCCACCCTCCTCATCCACCACACCCCAGAGTTCAGGGTTTCTGTGCCGCCTCCTTTTGCCTCGTGTGTGGGCGATTCTTAACCAACCCCAGGGAACAAGACAGAAGTCAGCTGTACGTGCAGAGCTTTGGACACTGTTGCTGTTTCTCCAAGCTGTGTGGTATGTGGGCACGAGGGGAAACCCAGTGGGGCTTACCGTTGTGATGGGGCAAAAACATCCTCCTCAGAAGCTCCGAGACGACGGCCTTCAGACGTTCTTCCTGCAACAGGTGAAAGAGGGCTGGAAGGTCACTTCGGCTGGGTCAGCAGGTTGTGACCTCTGGAGCGGGGGACCCCAGGGGATAGGTACCCACAGGAGATCAGGAGTAGTCCTGGGGACCCCGCTTCTTAAGGTCATTGGAGCCAGGTGAACAGATTAGTGAAAGGACCGGGGAAAGTTGAGGGGCCAGTAAAAGTAGCCTTCACCGCCTGTCTCAGCGATGGTCTTACTGCTTCAGGGCAGCCCAGGGAGAAGGAGACCCCCAGGGCCAGAGCTTCACAGGGGCCCACTCTGAGTCCAGTTTTGATAGCTGCCTAATGACGGGACAGGAACTGTCTCATTGAGAAAGCAGATCTCCTGTCACCAGGGATGTTCAGGGGTCTTGGTCAGGGCTGCCCCAACCCATTTGGACAGATTAGAAATAGACCCCCTTCTTCCTTCCTTCCTTCCTTCCTTCCTTCCTTCCTTCCTTCCTTCCTCCCTCCCTCCCTCCCTCCCTCCCTTCCTTC
>NW_005370318.1:2360919-2377531 GCF_000412655.1 Myotis brandtii
CTCTCTCCCCCCCTTCCACTTCCATCTCCCATTGCGCCCCTGCAGCCAGACTGGAATACCATGCACATGCCCTTTTCCGTGCTTTGCTCTTACTATTCCTGTCACCTGGAAGGCCTTGCTTGTGGATCTAAGTTGCATACATTCATTAAGACTCTCTTTCTTGCCCGGCCAGTGTGGCTCAGTGGTTGAGCATCGATCCATGAACCAAGAGGTTGCCCGTTCGGTTCAGGTCAGGGCACATGCCCGGGTTTCAGGCCTGATCCCCAGAAGGGCACGTGCAGGAGGCAGCCTATCAATGTTTCTCTCTCAGTGATATTTCTACTATCTCTCTATCCATCTCTCTCTCTCTCTAAAAAAATCAATAAAAACATTAAAGACCCCCTTTCTTCAAGACACACTTTCCCCATCTGTTGGGAGACTGTCATGGACATATTCATATCTGCATTGTCTGTGGGATGGGTGGCTTGTCCAGTGCACATCCTGTCCCACCGTACATGTAGCCCTGGTTCTCCCTCCCTCCACTTCCATCTCCCATTGCTCCCCTGCAGACGGAATGGAATACCTTGCACATGCCTTCTTCCGTGCTTTGCTCTTACTGTTCCTGTCACCTCGAAGGCCTTGCCTGTGGATCTAAGTTGCATACATTCATTAAGACTCCCTTTCTTGCCCGGCCAGTGTGGCACAGTGGTTGAGTGTCGATCCATGAACCAAGAGGTTGCCCGTTCGGTTCAGGTCAGGGCACATGCCCGGGTTTCAGGCCTGATCCCCAGAAGGGCACGTGCAGGAGGCAGCCTATCAATGTTTCTCTCTCAGTGATATTTCTACTATCTCTCTATCCATCTCTCTCTCTCTCTAAAAAAATCAATAAAAACATTAAAGACCCCCTTTCTTCAAGACACACTTTCCCCATCTGTTGGGAGACTGTCATGGACATATTCATATCTGCATTGTCTGTGGGATGGGTGGCTTGTCCAGTGCACATCCTGTCCCACCGTACATGTAGCCCTGGTCTGGATGGCTGCCCTCTGAGGCTGTCTGGGAAGGGATTCCCTGACCGGGGCCTCTCAACCCTGGTCTCCCCAAGTAAGGCTGGAGCAAGACCTGGTAGAACAGGCATGATCATTCTGAAGTGCTTTCTCTACATGTTCTCGTTCAGTCCTGTTGTTGTTTTTCCATCTTGCAGCTTTTCCTGAGAAGGCCTAGAGCATGAGGCGCATAGGCCTGTGGAAGTGGAGGGTGATGGGATGTCCCTAGGGTGGGAGGAGGGGATGGCATGGGTCTCCCTCGGACGGGCAGGGTAGTGCAGAGCTCTTCCAGTGCAGGAGCAGGGACAACCCCTGGGGGGAAGAGACCACGTGCTCCGCCCTGTGGACTCATTCACAGGAATGGCCAGACCAGGCACAGGACCGCAGAAACCCCACACGGCCGCACGTGGGTGCCGTGGTTTAGGACGCGGGGCTCAGGGGTGAGGAAACCCAGAGAGGGGGCCCACAGCCCTGCTGGAGGCACAAACTGAGTATTCTCCTGAAAGAGGCTGTTTTCTTCCAAATCCCATGTCATCCGGGATGCATCTCTCACCTTCCCCATCCTTTCCACCAGGAAATCCTGTCAGCTCTACTTTCAGAACATCCTGCACCGCCACCACTGCCACCATGGGGTTCATGCCTCAGCAGCCTCTGCACAGTCTGCAAGCCTGGGTGTGTGTGTGTGTGTGTGTGTGTGTGTGTCGCCTCTGCACAATCTGCAAGCCTGGGTGTGTGTGTGTGTCCTCGTTGCCTCCACCCTTGCCCTTCCGTCTGCTCCTCCATGTCACTCAGTTGCCTCTACCCTTGCCCTTCCGTCTGCTCCTCCATGTCACTCAGTAAAAGCCAGTCCTGACTAGAAGGTCCTCATGGGTCTAGCCGTGCCCTCTCTGACCATTACTCACCCTCTCTGCTCCAGCCACCCTGGCACCTGCTGTTTCCAGAACGATCAGGCACACCCTGCCTTGGGGCGTCTGGTCCCCTCTTTCCCCATATCCCCACCGCTCCTTCCCTTACCTCCTCCCGTCTTTGCTCAAACATTCACCTTCTCAATGAGGCCTTCCCTGACCTTTTTAATATTGCCCCTACCTACCTGCACTCCCCATCCTCTGTCCCCTCCCCTGCTTTCCCCACAGCACTGTTACCTGCCTACATAATATATAATTTACCTTATATATTATATATTATGAATGTGAGTTCTGCAAGGGCAGGGACCTTTGTTTTGTTCACCGACGCATCCTAAGACAAGGTGGGCACGTGACAGATACTCAGTGTTAAGTGAACGAAAGAATGAAATGGACCAGTTTAAGTCCTGGGTGCACCCCCCACCCCAGTGGGCATGGGGGCTCCAGGGCAAGATGAGATGAGGGATAGAAAGTGAGTGAGTCTTTGACTTCCCTACATCAATGACTCAGGGTCTGCTGGTGGGGCCTCCAGGACAGTAGAGAGGCCAAGGCAAGACTCACCTGCTTTGCAAGGCCAGCAGGGTAGGTGCCCAGGGTGACCATGGTGCTATCAGAGAAAAGAAATCACCCCTTTAGGTCAGGGCAGCTGCTTGGGGGTACAGTGTTCAGTGAGGTTCGAGTCACAACCTCCTCCCTCCTTCCTTCCTTCCCTTCCTCCCTCTCCCCCTGTCTCCCTCTTCCCTTCCTCCTATAAACCACTCTGTTCAGCTGACAGCAGGCATGAAAACTTGTCCCCCTTAACTGCACTCTCCCTCCATCTCTCTCCGTGTGAGCCTTCTTATTTGTGCAACATCCAAAGCCAAAATAATTTACCTGTTTGGAGTGAACTGGAGTTTTAATTTCTGATTTCTTGAGGAAAACATAGCCTTTGAAAGGAGTTTCTATGGCAAAGTGAAATTAAGTCAGAACAGGAGGAGAATTTACATTCTGGTTAGAGGTTATTCCCTTCACATCCACCTCCCATGAGTACTTGCCCCGGGCTAGCCCCCTCTCACCCAGTCCTACCCGCACCCCAACTGCTAGTTCGCATGTATTCAGATGATGACTGTGTTGGTGTTGCCCAGGAGAGGGCACAGGTGGGTGCTGGGTGCTCCTGGAGGGCAGGGAAGGCGGGGTTGGGGGTGGGGTGGATAGGAGGGAAGGGACTCAGCCCAGTGGGTGGAAAGCCTTTTGCAGTGAGCCAGCTGGCTGAGGGTTGAGGTTGCTGGAAGCCAGAGGACGCTTTCCTTTTCAGGCGGTTGTCTATGGACGACCATAATCCACATGGTCACCTTATAAACTAGAAGTAGGACTCTCACCACCAGCCAGAGATGACTGGTTTCTTTGCCCCAGAATCATGCCAACTAGGATCCCAGGATCGTGCTGTACACACCGATGCCGCTGGGCTGGGCTAGTGGGGCAACTCTCCCGCCCCTTATATGAGGCACCTTCCCAATTTCAGGGTCTGTGGAATGGCAGATAGGAATCCCGGGAGCTTAGGATAGAGAAGTTGCAACTGGGGGAGCTGTATTCCCCCCGGGGCCTGGCCCTCTCTAGCTTGGGTCACCTCTCTCTTGGGAAGGAGAGAATGCAGGCACGTTTAGCCCCTCCATCAACTACATTTCTCTGATCTTTCTCCTGGTTTTGTGGACAAGGGCTCTCGATGCAGCCATGTCCAGGGCAGACAGTTAAAATGCTACCACGTAAGGGCACTGAGCAGAGGATCTCAGAGGCAAAACCCTTTAGTTGCTGAGGGGGTTCTCGGGAGCACTGGGGCCTGGCCTTGAGGCAGAAGGTGTTCGAGTCTTTTCATGTTTTAACGGCAGGCTTATTTGGGGGCGGACTGATTGACTATCAGTAGATGATGCGACAGTGAGGTTTGCTGCTGTTTTTCTGTCACACCGCTTCAGGCAGGGCCCGGGAGGGGCCCTCAAGTGGACCCAGGGCCCCTGGGGAACAAAGAAGTTCAAGGCTTAACTCACCCAGGAAACGGAGACAGAGGAGGTGTTATTGGGCCTCAGCAGCACGAGGGAGCCCTGCTGGATGACGGTGGCCCTGTGACCATCGAGGCGGACCGTGGGAGGGTCAGGGGTGCTGATGGTCAGCCCCGTTCTTCCTGGGGACTGTTTAAAAGCCAGAACGAAGTTGAAGCATAAGAGGTGTGGGCAGGCCTAGAAGATGGCTTTTCTTAGCCCCCAGTTTGGAGGAACGGGGAAAAGACCACCTGAGGAGTCACGGGGTCTTGAGTTTTTGTTCTAGCTCTGCAGCAAACTGCGGTGTGACCTTGAGAAGGTTACTATCTCACTGAACTCCTCGGAGGTAAGATTACATCCTCCTCCTGGGCATGCATAGCAGGTAAGAACATAGATTTTGAAGCTCGAGTCCTAGCTCCACCACTTGCAAACTGTGTGGTCTGAGACAAGTTTCTTAATCTCTCTGTGCCTCAGTTTTCATACTTGTAAAATGGGGATAATAATCATGTCTATCCTATAAGGTCATTGTGGGGATAAAATGAATTAATTTATAGCAAGTGCTTAGAACAGAACCGGGCACCCAGTAATGCGATTGTTATCGATTGTCGTTATTGTTATTGCTGGTCCATCAGGTGCCATGTTCTAAGAGCTTTGGAGAGAGGACATTGAGCGCGAATTTTGGAGTCTGGGTCTGGGTTCAAATTCTGATTCTGCCACTTACTGAGCAATGTGAGCTTAGGCAAGTGAATCCAGCATGCTGAACCTGTTTGCTGATGTATGAAAATGTGTGAGAGTGCAGGTTTGCTGAGAATTACGGCTGGCACACAGCCACCACTCACTGTGCCTCAGTAGGCTGGTGTCTTGTTCGGTATTGGATAATGACAGCCACATGCCATGGTCACTGGGTAGAGCACTGAGCTGAGTGCCTTACTTATCTCCTTTAATTCTCACAACATCCGTAAAGCAAGTGCAATGATTTTGTGAGTCCACAGGATGAAACTCTGGCCAAATGGGTCATGCCCAGGGGGCCAGATCCTGCTCCCCCACCCCGAATCTTTTCTGGGATCCTTGCCAGGGAGCTGGGGGCGGGGTGGGAGGTGGGGAGCTGGCAACACACTCACCTCGGGCCTGGGTTCCAATTCTCTCAGTGACAACAGCTGAATGAGGTCGGCAGCCTGGGAAAAGGGAAAAATGTGTGTTGGCCTTTAGAATCCTTAGATTTGTTCTGAGCAGGTTTGGGGCATGTCCATTGGGGTTCTGTCCCCAACAGAATGCACCACCTGCACATCAGTCAGTCTGCACGGGAGGAGCCATTTACCTGGAGTCTCATTATGATTTACCTGGAAAGAGTAACCTTTCTTTGTTTCAATGACCCCCCCCCCAACATTTTATTGTGAAATTTTTCACACATGCATCAAAGGTGAAAGAACTTTATAGAAAACATTTGTGTACTTATCACCTAGAGATTCTTCTATTAATAGTTTCCTATATTTAAAGCAAGTACATCACATTTCTATCAATTTACCTATGCTGCATTGATTTTTGAAGATCATAAATCATTATGAAAAACACAACAAATTGTATAAAGTAAAAAGTAAAAGTCTACTCTAACACCTCTTCCCCCTTTTCCCTAAATCCTATTCTCAGGGGTTCCCACTGTTGATATTTTGGAGTATATCCTGACAGACATTTTCTATACACATATAAGCATGAATAGATGGGAAAATTTTAACCATGTGGCCCTACACCTTGTTTAGTCCTCTCACCATCAGTACATATAGAACAACTCCATTCTTTTTAACAGTTGCATAGTATTCTGCTTTTTATGACCATAACCTGATTTATTTTTTAAGTTCCTTATTGATGGACACCTAGGTTAACTTTGCTTTTCTCCCTATAACAAGCGAAGCTACAAAGAACCCCCTTGCACATACATTCTTGCCCACTGGTGTAAGAATTTCTCTGGACATGGAATTACAGGGCTCACGTCTAACTGTTTCAGAGCTGCCACACCTGTGTAGGTTGGAGGGAAGAGCATGAGGAGGCAGGAGACGGGCTCCAGTCCTAATTCCACCTGCTGGATGACCTTGGGCCAGTCACTTTCCCTATCTGGACCTTGGTTTCCTCATGTGGAAATGGAGCAATAACATTAGAACTCTTCCAGATATGCATCTTATTTCAGTGTTTACTGAGGACCCACTGTGTGTCCTTCACATAGTATCCTGTTCACAGTCCCTGCCCTTAAAATGGGGGGACAGTAAACATACAAAGTTAAATAAATAAACATACAAATACACATATGTGTGTATATATATGTGTGTAAAACTTTGCATATGTAACTTTATTCATACATACACAGTAATCAGTGTTTTGAAGGGAAAAGAACAGAATGAGAGAGAGAAAGAGGTGGGGGGAGAGAAAGCTTCCTTTAGATATTTAGATGAAGTGATCAAGGAGGGGCTTTCTGAGGAGATGACATTTGCACTGAGACCAGCAGTGGAGGGAAGAGAGTCCTGGGCAGAGAGACCAGCGTGTGCCAAGGCCCTAAGGTGGGAGCCGAGCTCAGCCTGTGTGTCTGGAGTGTAGCAGGTGAGGAGATAAGGCTGGAGAGGTGGGCAGGGGTCAGATCATGCAGGGCCCCAGGAGTGGCACAGAGGAGACTGACTTATTTAGAATGTGACAAGGAGCTGCTGGAGGCTTTTGACAGTGATGTATCTGTTTTTCTCCCTCATCGATTCCCTCACTGACCCAGGGAACGTGCTCTTCTTGCAGACCTCCGTGTGTGTGCCTCGTCACCAGTCAGATACCACCTTAGAGATGTCTTCACTGACTTCCCTGTGCAGGGGAGGGAGCCCTCTCATCTCCACCAGTCACTTACTGATCCATTGCTCTATATTATTTCATTTATCTGTTTATATGTATATATATTATTATATTATATTATATTATATTATTGATTTCAGAGAGGAAGGGAGAGGGAGAAAGAGATAGAAACATCGATGATGAGAATCATTGATCGGCTGCCTCCTGCACGCCCCCTACTGGGGATCGAGCCTGCAACCCAGGCACGTGCCCCCGACTGGAATCGAACTCAGGACCCTTCAGTCCTCAGGCCGATGCTCTATCCATTGAGCCAAACCAGCTAGGGCTATCTGACTGTTTTCTTGTTCGGTTTCTACTCCCCAGTCTGACTGAGTTCTGCAAGGGCAGGGACCGGTATGCACAGGACCTGGCACACAGAAGGCCGTTAATAAATGTTTGTGGCACAAATGAATGGATAAGTTTTGTGAAGCGAGTAACAAGGGGCCTGGGAGTTTAAGGACGGCTTCCAGGAGGAAGGGACTTCTGTGCTGGAGGAGTTATCCAGGTGAGGTCCAGAGAGGAGGAGTGGCTTACCTAGGCCACCCACAAAGAGATTTCTGCCAGCTCTACCTCGGCTTCTTCATGTGAAAACAGAGCAGTGACATTTGTCATGTCCCACCCTCCTTCCCCTTCCTCAGCACTCACCGTGGAGTCCTGGGCGTCCACACGGACTTCCTTGCTGGTGTAGAGGCAGGACAGGATGTCATTGTAGGCTTCCACCCAAAAGGCCAGGTCTGCCATGCTGCCCTGGGCTAATTTTGGGAGGGGCTGGGGGGCCAGGTGGTCAGACCTTGGGGCCCTCTGGCCTGGGCCACAGGGGGTCACGAGCTTTAGAGAAATGAAGGGGGAAGAAGAAATTCCATGGGAACGGCCTCCTTGGCCAACAACTGGTTACAGCTCATACATCGAGGGCTCACTATGTGCCACGCATAGCGCTGAACGTTTCTGTGCGCAGTCTCATTTGAACCCCACAACGGCGTCATGAGATGGGAACAATTATTGCTACCATTTCACAGGTGGGGAAGCTGAATCCCAGAGAGGGGAGGTGACTACTTAAGATCCTACACACGGTAGGGGGTGGAGCTGGGTTTTGGACCCATGACCTGTTTCCTTGCTTCTCCCTCATTTGACCCTACTCCCCTCTCTGCACCCTTGTTAACAGCACTCCTTCCTATCAAGTCCTTCCTGTCCTCCCCTCGTTCCATGGGGACTGGAGTTGGGCAGCCAGCCTCATCCTTTCTCTGGGCCTTTGTTTCCGCATCTGAGGGGTCCCTTCCAACGGGGCGTTACCCGTGGCCCTGCAGCCCCTGCCTTGAGTTGGGGCTTGATCCTTGCTCGTGGGACACGCAGCCCTGTGGCCTCTTCTGCTCTCCTGCGTTGAGGAAGGACCCCCCAGGCTCAGCACAAGCTCCGAGGGCAGGCACCTGGGTCTTCATTTGCTTCTTCCTCCTCCTTCTCCCCCTCCTCCCCTTTGTACCTCCTGCCAGAGAAGCCCCATCACATTCTCCTCTTTGTCCATCCTCCCCCAGACCAGGGGATGCCCTTGGAGGTCTGCCCTGGCCAGGGGGCTGGCTCACCAAGACTTTCATCAGGATGGCCTCCTCGGTGAACTCCGTGGTGGTGACATGGTACTGGAAGTCTTCTGGGCCTGAGGTGGCTGGGGCGACAATAAGGACATGAAACGGGGGCATGGAGAGGCAGCAAAATGGATAATTTGTTCTCCCTCTCTGCTCAGCTTTAAGTTCTTTATGCGCTGGGCTGTGCTTATAATAATGACACTTATTGAGCAATACCTTTGTGCCAGGTTATATGCATGATCACAACAGTCTACTCTGTGGGCCTCTGATAATCCCACTTTGCAGGGTCATAGGCATATTGCCTTTCTCTCCCCCACTAGAAAGCAGGCACGCCGTGGGCAGGGTTTGTGTGGCTTGTTTCCCACCATAGCAGAGCCTAGGACAGTCCCTGGCACACAGTACAGGGACAACAGATAAGTCTGGACCAACATACACAGATTGATGGGCAGCAGGTCTTCTAGCAGCGAGTTGAGCAGGGTCGTGGCCACGGGGCACACCTGGAGGGAAGGCACGAGGGGGTCTTTGTGGGGGTTGGGCGAGGTTGGAGGGCTCTCCTTTGGGGTTGTGCTCCTTTTCCAGGGGGAGGTGGGGGGGGGGGTGAGCAACTCACTATCTTTTGCAGGAGGAAGGGCAATGCCTGGTCCAGGACACCTGTCACCATCTCCAGAGCTTCATTCACCAGGAGGGGGTTCATCCTAGGGGCCGGGGAGAGCAGATGGGGTCTGAGACACCATGGAGTGGGAGACTGAGGCCAGGACGGGGAGTCCAGGGCAAAGCTGAGGAAGGTCTCCCTGGGCCTGTGTAACGTGGAAATTCAGAGTGGCTGCTTCCTTCCTCGCCTGACGTCTCCCTCCTCTCTCCTCCCCTTCCTTTTCTGCTTTTTCATCCTTCCTGCCTTCTTGCATTCTACCTCCCTCACTTTCTCCTGCTTTATTTCTTTATTTCTTCCTGATTCTTCCTCCCTGCCTCTGCCTCCTTATTTCTCTCTCTGATAAATGTTTCTGTGATTTTCAAAGAGGGAGAGATCACAATTGGCAGTGGAAGTCACGGCGGGTTTCATGAAGGAAATGGCTTTTGTGCCGGGTAATTTGAGAATCATAGATAGAGGCCACCTTATGTGGTAGGTTTAATGCTAAGTGGGTCCCATGGGTTAACTCATCTGTTCCCCACAACCACCCATGTTGGCTGGGTTCTGTGAGAAATCCTATTTTACTGGTGAGGAAACGGAGGCTCCTAGAAGTCAGATGGCTTGGCTCGGGGCCCCAGTGTTAGAAAGCAGCCGAGCCGAGATTTGATGCACACTCTTAGCCGTGACATTCAGCGTTGAGGCTGGAGATACTGAAGGGTGGTGCGGCTTGTGGCCTTGGCGATGATCCTGTCCCTGATGTCCTTGGTCACTCTAGACAACTATGCTGGAGAGTCTCAGTGAGGGGCCGAGCTGCAGGAGCAGTGCACGAAGGCCTGGCATCTACCCCTACCCAGTGGAGGCCCAGGAGTGGGCAGGTACTCACTGCTCCAGAACCTTGATGCTCAGGTATCCTGGTGGGGTATGGCACTCCTCAAAGGCCACCTTGGTCTTGTTCCCCATCTGTTCCAGCCGTACCCCGATGCGGATGTTCTTGATGACTTTGAGCCGCAGGATCCTGTAGGGGCAGTGTGTCTAGGCAGGCTCCAAGCCACAGGCCAAGGTTGAGACCAGAAGTCACAGGCTAGTGGTCTGCAACGGCCTGGAGGGCTCAAATGAAACACTAGGAGAGTTGATTAAGAATATGGAATTCAATCCCGGCCGCAGTGGCTCAGTGGTTGAATGTGGACCCATGAACCAGGAGGTCACGGTTAGATTCCTGGTCAGGGCACATGCCCGGGTGGCGGGCTTGGTCCCTGATCATGCAGGAAGCAGCCCATCAGTGATTCTTTTCATAAATGTTTTTATCTCTCTTTTCCTCTCCCTTCCTCTCTGAAATCAATAAAAAATACATATTGAAAAAAAAAAGAATATGGAATTCATATAGGCGGAACTAAATGAACAAACTGAACTACCAAGCAAAATAGAGACAGAGAATATGGAATTCATATAGGCGGAACTAATGAACAAATGAACTACCAAGCAAAATAGAGACAGACTCATGGAAAGCAGGCAGACAGCTCGGGTGTTGGTGCAGGGGAGGGTGGAGTGATTGAGCAAAAAAGAAAAAAGAAGAGAGAACTCCTGGACATGTACAACTGTATGTGATTGCTGAGGGGGTGGAGGTAGAAGAGAGCATGAGGGATAAATGGTGATGGGGAAAAAAGGATATGGATTTTACACTTTGGAAAACCTGAAAGATCAGACAATACCAAGCCAGAGTCCTCCCTGAGTGTCAATCTCTTGGGGGCGCTGAGGGTGACCTTGAGATGGGCTATATGCTCTCCAGTTTGCTACAGTTCCACCAGGTCAAGGGTCAAGTTGTATTTTTATTGCACACATCACAAGGGTGATGATATATTTATTGTATAGCAGAGAGATATTTTCTATGCCAATATCTCCATTAAAGAAATGTTTCTTTGTGCTCCTCTATCAAAAAGGGAAGCTAGACCAAGAAAACCATATTTTACAAAAATACATATTTCTAAAGGGCATTTAAGAATATTCCTTGTCCAGCCGGCATGGCTCAGTGGTTGAGCATTGACCTATGAACCAGGAGGTCGAGGTTCGATTCCTGGTTAAGGCACATGCCTGGGTTGCGGGCTTGATCCCCAGCAGGAGTGGTGGGGGAGGGGGGGGTGGGAGCGCGGATGTGTGTGTGCAGGAGGAAGTGATCAGTGATTCTCTCTGATCATTGATGTTTTTATCTCTCTTCCCTTCATCTCTGAAGTCAATAAAAGTATATTAAAAAATATTCCTGTTTCATGTGCAAATACCGCTATAGCACTTCCCCTGTTGGCTGTTGTTTTTATAACCCCAGGTCAGCATCTTCCTCCACAGCTTAGTGAGCAATCTGAACTCACATAGGCAGTGAACTTTCTCAGTAGCCAAGTACAGCAGGGGACTTGTCTTTTCCCTTACTCTCTGAAGTCAATAAAAGTATATTAAAAAATATTCCTGTTTCATGTGCAAATACCGCTATAGCACTTCCCCTGTTGGCTGTTGTTTTTATAACCCCAGGTCAGCATCTTCCTCCACAGCTTAGTGAGCAATCTGAACTCACATAGGCAGTGAACTTTCTCAGTAGCCAAGTACAGCAGGGGACTTGATTATCCCCATTTTATAGGTGAGGAAACTAAGGCCCAGGGAACGGACGCCCTTGCTCAGGTCACCTAGATGGTAAGCGGGATTGGAGTCTAGGTGTGCTGAACTCCAAGGTGACCTTGAATTAGATCCTTCTCAGACCATCCTGTTAATGCATCTGCCTTTTATGCAGATGGGGTGACATGGAAGTCAGAGGGTTTTATCTCAGCTTCTGCTGCTGATTCACCGTGTGACCTGGGGCAGGTCCCTCTCCCACTCAGTGCCTCAGTTTCCCCATCAGTAAAAATGGCTTTGAAACATGCTCAAGCGGAAAGGATTCTTATGATGCTTATGGTGACACAGGCAGCAAGCTTTTGCCAGCAGTGCACGGCGGCCTGCTGCTTGCTGAGGCAGGTGGGAGGAAACGCGCAGGGCACTCACCTCTGGAGCGAGAGGTACAGTTTGCTTCGCAGTGTGACCTGCAGCAGGCTGTCGCTCAGGACTTGCAGGGTGACCTCGGGTCCTTTGGCATCTTCTATGACCAACCTGTGAGAGGTATGGGTGGTGGCCTAGCCTGGTAAGGCTTCTGTGGAGTGTGTGTGTGTGTGATGGCTAGAATAGGAGTGGACCCCAGGAAGGGTGGGGCAGCTTTGGGACCACCCCTCCCTGACCCCCAGCTCAGCTGCAGAACACTGGGCTCTAGTTCCAGCTCCAAGCCTTGAAGACCTGGACAGGTCCCTTTTTCTCTCCAGACCTCAGTGCCTCACCTTCTACAAAAGGGGAGAATACAGTGGAGGAGCCGCCTATACACATTTACCCTGTCTGAATTCAAGTGTAGAATTTGATGAAAACCCTCTTGATTTTTAAATGCTGGCAATTTGCTAAAATATCTTTTAAGAACACTAGGCAAGCTTGTAATTCCCAGGTGCAGACTGAATGTGGAGGGCTACCAGACAGAGATCCCTGATTTAGACCTGCGTTATTCTGTGGGAGATTTCAAGTGTCGTGGAGAGGTTTAAGAAGAAGAAAAATGCCCTTGCTGGGCGCTTCCCAGGCTGTAGAGAACCTCCAAGGACACCCAGGCCTCCCACCACCCTCCTGGTGCTGCATTTGCCTGGTGAGAACAAGGCGCCTGAGGGGGAAGACTGGCCAGAGCAGCCTCGGTTTACTCACCCGCCCGCCTGGAGCAGCTGCCCCAGCAGTGGGAGGCTCTTCCCCGAGAGCAGGTCCCCGACCAGCGACAGGTCAAGCCCACTGCTCTTCTTGGAGAGGCCTTTTCTTACGAAGGGCAGGTGGTCCAGGATGGCGATACCTTCACTTGTGGCGCCCGTCACAGGTATCCTGGCCATGCGGCCCAGGATGTGGTGTTCCGAGAGCAAGTCTGAAATATCTGAGGACACAGGACACAAGGCCGCCCTCGGCGTGGGCTCACCGTTCATTCAGTCATTCAGCAAATGCTCACCCGCACCTGCCCTGGGCCAGTGAGGTAGGTGATCATTTAGCAACAAGTACTTACGTGCTCACTCTCTCCTGGCTCAGGGAACGGGAGCCATGTGGCTCCTGCCCTCATGGGCTGTACGTGCTGGTGGGGAGACAGACCACACTGAGCACTCAAGGAAGCAAGCACAGCAATTTCGAAAGTGCTAGGCAGTGAATAGAAAATAAAACGGAGTCGGGTTGGAGCATGACTGAAAGGGTGGTCACAGAAGAGGAGGCATTTGAGCTGAGACCTGAATGAGGTGAAGAAATCCACTATTGCAAGATTGGGGGAGGGGAAGGGGAGCAATGTAAACAGAGGAAATAGCATGTGCAAAGGCCCTGAGGTGGCGAGTTTATGAACCAGATCAATGAGGTAGGACTGTGGTGCATGGAGGACAAGGAGCTCACGGCCAAAAGTTAGGGAGAGAGACAGACAAGTAGGGCAAGTGCAATCCACGTGGATAAGGCCATTGACAAGGCTTCACCGAAGGGTGGTGAGAGCCCAGCGGGAGGAGACCTTCCGCTTGGGGAGATTGGGAGGGATTCCCATCAGAGGAGGGATTCCCATTAGAGCTTTGCCTTAAAGAATGAGTTGGAATTCACCGTGTTGGGAAGAACGAAAAGAGCACAGTAGGCAAAAGGAACAGCACTAGCAAAGGAAGAAGCTGGGGCGTCTATGGGGTGGCTAGGGCAGTGGTGGTGGGAGGGGCTGGACATACATATAGGGCCTTGAATGCCAGTGTGAGGAGCTTGGAGGTTTTCCTGAGGGTACTGGGGAGCCACAGCAGTGTGAGAGCAGGGGAAGGATAGGGTCAGCTCTCAGTGAAGGAAGGCAAATTCTGCTGCTGGTGAGGGGGAGGCCAGAAGAGAAGCCTTGAATTGGGAGGTGGTGCCATCTCTCCCCCTTCTCCTTCCCTGCGGGCCTGCCTCCCTCGGCCCACCCCTTACATTTTACCTGTTTCTAGCTGGTCCTTGCTGATCCGTAGGAAGAGCAGGTGCTGGGCCTCCCCTTGGGCTTGGGGCAGCAGCCCCCAGCATAGCAGTGACCCCCAGAACAGCAGCATCCTCAGGGCCAGGACCTATGGACACAGAGCTGGGAAGCCCCATGTCACCTCCATGTCCTTACCAGGGACCCATTGCTTAGCGTCTCCCAGCTCTGCCTCTTCTAGAACTATCTCTCCAGCTTTCCTCGCCTTGCTTCTCCTCTAGCTCCAGATCCACTGGTCCATGAACACAGCCTGCACTCCCCACCACCTCACACTAGTGCCTTTAGTTCTCTTTGCCTGGAGTGCCCTTCCTCCTTGTGTGGGCTGGCTTCAAATCTGGGCTCTGCCACTCCCAGACTGTGTGACCCTGAGCAAGTTACTTGATCTCTCTGTACCTCTGACCTCTCATCTGTAAAATTGGGATTAAACATTAATTGTGAGGAATACATTCAACAATATGCACCAAGCCCTGAGCAAGCAACGGACCTAACCCCTGTTAAAGTGGCCGGGCCACACTGTGAGATGTTTAAAGATGTAGTGTTCCCTTTTAGCCATGGAAGCTTCAGGATCTGGAGGAGGACAGGGAAGGGTCCTGGGGGAGGCACCATAGTGGCTGAGCTAGGCCCCTGGGACTTGCAGCCATGGCTTTTTACCAACTAGTAAGGAAATATTTCAATATTACAACTAGTATGTTTGTATGGGGTCCTATCGGCTGAACTGCAGCCCTGCAGAGGGTGGCCAAAAGGGCACAGTCAGGACCCCGGAGCCTGCAGGTGGGGGTAGGTGGGCAAAAGTGTGTCACCAAGAGACTCAGCTTCTGAAACTGCAAGGCAGAGACCAGCTGGGATGCAGACACATATGCTAGCGTAAGCAGGGCTCACCGGGGAGCCAGCGATGCACCCCCACCGCACGCCTAGGAAGAAGCCGCCCAGAGGGTAAATGCTTCCCCTGAGCAAGGACAGGGTACCCCTAAAAGCAGCTGAGCCTGCCCTGGAGTGCCCTGCATTGCCTTGAGTCAGCAACATCCAGATTTTTGGTGCTTGGTGGCACAGGTGCTGCCCCAAACCGTGATATAATTGGGTATAGAAAAGAAAGGTTTTGTTTGCATATGCAAATTTTGGACGGGAAAACTTGTACTCATGGCATTAGCTCTTTATATTTTGCTTCTAGGATTATTTAAAATTCACCCACTATTTGTCAGTCCCATGACAGACACTTTCCTCAATCAGTTCACCCAAGTCAGTCCCTCCTCCCTCCCTGCCCTTAGTACTTCACACCATCTTCCCACCCTCTCCCTCTCTTGTCCTAAATCACCACACCAGCCCCGACTTCTGCTTGAGCCCTCACTATGTGGCAGACACCACGCCAAGAGCTTTACAAGCCCCATCACATCACCGAGTCCTCGCCACAGTGGTCGGGATCATGGATAGCAGGCCCATTTTACAGATGACAAAACTGAAGCTCAGAGAGGAGTAATGCGTTGCCTGCCCCAAGTCACACAGGTAGTCGGTGGGAGAGCCTGGATTTGAACCCAGGTTGGCCTGGCACTAAGACCCTCCGCACCATTCACCACATTAGTGTAGGTGCTCAAGAAGCACGGAGAAGTGCCCCTGTGAGCCTCTTGGTCCTTACCTCTCCACGAATGGGGCTGTCTGGAATCTTTCCCTGGTCTCTGTCTCCCGCTTCCAAGAAAGACAGTTTTATAACCTGAGTTCTGAAGCCGGTGGGTGGCACATGGCAGCAAGTCCAGCCCCTTGGCTGGGGCTGGTGCTCAGAGGAGCTCTTCAGGGGAGGGAGGGTCCTCTTGGCAGAGGGTGGCAAGGAGCTTCTGGCCAAAACTGATAGGGCCTGTCACTGAGGCTCAAAGGGCAGGCTCTAGGCCGGGGCCAACATACCCCAGGGAGGAAGTGGGAGGACCCTTCAGTTTGGGGTTGGGCCCTTTCCCTTAGGAACAACATCAGAGCTGCAGAGCCTGGCTGGGCCTTCACTCTTGAAAGGGACCCAAGGAGGCTCCTAATACAGAATGTGCCAGCCATAGAGCCCAAGGGAGTAAGGGTGTATATTGGGGGTGGGGGTGGGCGTGTGGAAGAGAGCAGGTGAGGGACAGAGGCAGGGCTGGGAGGGGCCCGGTGACCACTTTGGGACCATTCCCCATGCCTTTCCCATGTATGTCTTCTATGCCACGCCTCTGTAGTCAGGCAGGCCTGGGTTCAAATCCCCACCGCCACGCAGTAACTGTGTAACTGTGGGCAAGTTACTGTCCCTTCTGAGACTCACTTTTCATGCCTGCAAAAGGAGAAAAATAAATCCACATATGTCTTTTGGATATTGTGAAGATCATTGAGGTAACTTAGCACAGGGCCTGGCACATAGAAAGGGTTCAAAAGAAGTTACTTATCTTAATGTCCATTTTACAGATGAAGAAAACAGACTAAGAGAGGTTAAGTGACTTTCTCAAGGTCACACAGCATGTCTGAGACAAAACTGGATTTGAAATCAGGGCACAGAGAGGGGACTGGCTACCCAGTGAAAGGGAAATTTAGTGTGACTATGCAACCCGG
>NW_005370318.1:2377689-2381746 GCF_000412655.1 Myotis brandtii
AAACTGCTATCAAAGGTCCTCTTATGTGAGTATCCTGGCACCACCACTGCGAATGTGCTCAGCTGGCTCTGTCACCATGGATGCCTTCATTAACTGCTGTCTCCCTTCCCTCCCCTTCCAAAATCTGGCCTCTCTAAAGGGACAGGAGGGAAGAATTTGGTTGGAGCCTCATGGAATCCGTCTGCTTTACCTCACTGACTAATCTCTGCTGAAAGGAGATTCCTGGGGGAAATGGGCACGTGGGTGAGGCTCGGGTTCCTGTCATTTCACTGGCCCTGTGTTACTTGATCGCTCATCTGTGAGACAAAGACAATAATGACTCCTGCTAGGCAGGAGAGGCTGTGGAGATATCACTTGGTGTTTTTTTAAATCTTCTGTGGCTAATAAGACTCAGAGAAGCAGAAGACGTTTCCCTCCCCAGCCCAGGAAGGTCGTAGGGTCTGAGAGTTCTGATCTGGGGGTTCCTACCTCAGGGGTGCATGGATGGTGGTTGTGTTTTGTGCCATGCCAGCATGACCAAGGGTGATCCCGAGTGGTGGGGGGCGGGTGAAAGGATTAAGGAAAGACAGACAAGAGAATAATAGCTGGGTCTCGGTGGGACGCTGCCTCCCTGATGAGGAGACAACAACAGAGCCCACCAGCCGTGTCTTTATTTTATAGCAGATGCCACGGGGCAAAGTAGGGGCGTGATCACGTTGCTTACAGCATTCTTGTGAGTTTCAACCTCACTTAACTACATGCACCCGAACTCTATCACAAGGCACGTGGGGCTACGTGTTTGGACCATAGGTTCAAGCTTACAACCACAGCCGTTGGCTATAATTGTGCTGGGAGGGCCCTGCCCTCCAGCTGGGACTTGCACGTGGCAATCAGAGGACCCTGTCCTTTCATTAGTCCGAGGTTTGAACCCGGCCAAAACACCGTAACCGCGCCCCACAGTGTTTCAGGCCTCAGATGGAAGGAGGCCGGCACAGAAGACACTTTCTCCTTTATGGGAGGTGAAGACCCGAGGGGGAGTGATGAAGTTACAGAGTAGGAGGCATTGTGGGGTGATGTGTAGGGGCTGCTTGTTAGTCATGTAGTCAGAGCCTCAGTTTCCTCATTTGTCAAGTGGGGGTGCTATGGGCTGTGGGAAAGGCTGGGCAGATGAAGATCTGTCAGACCCTCAGCAGGGCAGGTGCTTGTCTTGGTTTGGGTTCCCCAGAAGGGTTTGTGTGCAGGTAGCTGATTTGGGAGGTGATCTCAGGAGACTCTGGTAGTGGGAGGGGGAAAGGAAGGGAAAGAGACAGCCCGTCAAGCAAGTGATTCCAGGGCACCTTGGGCTCCGTCCCGCTGGGGTATTGTGGGAGCTGGTGTGGAGTTGTTCCCTGCCCCATGGGGTGAGGAAGTGGGGTTATTTATCCACTAACCTCTGGGAAGCCCCAGAGGTTGTGGGTGGTTGGACCCCGGAGCCATGGCCATGGCTGTTTAGGGGAAGTGCTCCTGCTTGACTGGGGTGGGAGCTGCTCAGGATCGCACCGTCTGGGACAGGGTCCCTTCTTTAGCTCCAGATGGGACCCAAGACCATAGGCTCTGTCCCATCTTCCAGGCTCCTCAGAAGCCCCCCAACAGATCCTTGTATGACTCCAGGGAACCAGCAGAGACCTACCCCAGACAAGATGGAGATCGACTTCCTTTTTTTTTTTTTCGTTAATCCTCCCTAGAGGATATTTTTTCCATTGATTTTTAGGGAGAGTGGAAATGAGAGAGGGAGGGGAAGGGAAAGAAAGAGAGAGAAAGCGGGGGGGAGAGGTGAGAGAGACATGCTGATTGGTTGCATTTGGTGTGTGGGCCAACACTCTAACCACTGAACCACACCGGTCAGGCAGAGATCAATTTTCTGGATCTCCCTTGCCGAGTGGGAGTTCACACCTATATTTAATATGATTTGGAAAAGAATGCGATGTGGTGTTTGGGGACACAGGCCACTAAGTGTGGCTGGGGGTCAGCGGTGCGTTGGGACTGCAGCCCCGGGCCTAGAGCTCAGCCCCTGCACGGTAAGTGCTCACTGGCCCTGGTATAAGCGCCTTGTGCAGGGTCTTATCCTGGCCCCGCTGGGTCCCTCTTGGCCTAGCCTGTGTCTTGTAGATAGAAACTCCATCTGGGCTGCCTCTCCAGGCTGTGAGCTGTTCTTATGCCTGTTTAGGCCCTGAAGTTGGGTAATGCCTTTTCCTGCAAGGCCCCTCGTGTGCTAGGAGGGGACTTTGTGTGCTCGGAGGGCCTGGAGTCTGGAGAACAGGGCCCCTATTGTCTGTCCTGAACCTGATGCTGCAGGGATGTCAGGGAGACAATGGCAGTCCCGTTGCTGTCCAAGCAGGAAGGGCCTTCGGTGATAAGGCCCAACATCCTGGAGGCCAGGTAACAACAGTGACGACAACATCACCCGCAGGTGACATTGTTTGAGTACCTCCCATGTGTCTGGAACCGTTCTCTCTCATTTCACCCTCACTAGAGCCTTCTAAGATTGGGACTATGGTTCTCCCCATTTTATAGAGAAGAAAACTGAGGCCCATTGAGGGGAAGCCACCTTCCAGGGTCAACAACCATTGAGGGGGGCTGGCCAGAACTCAAAGCCTGCCTCTACAGTCACACTGTTCAGACAGCCGTCGGCCCACCACACTGCCAAGATCAACAAAGCATGCGACCCTGGCCGAGAAGTTGTCCCAGCAAGTGGGGGTCTTAGGGCCAACCCAGAAGGCAGGAGGGCACAACCAGCTTTCTTATTCCCGAAGCCCAGGGAGGCGGCCAAGACCCTGGCTGCTATCCACATGTGGTCTGATGTGGCCTGAAACATAGCTCAGGTGTGGCCCAGATTGGCTCAGAAGGGCCTGAACATGATCCAAATGTGGCTCCGATGTCCAGCCCCTTAGCCTGCCAAGGGCACAGTGACTCCTGGGACAAAGATACACTCCAGACTTCAAAAGTCATAGGCAACTATTTATTCATTGCAGAGAGGGAACCTACGAAGCTGGATGCCACTGGGAGCCAGCCTGCCCCAGGTGGCCACTGTCCAAGTCTTCACTGGAAGAGAGGAGAGGGGTCCAGGGTTCTACGAGGAGTCTGCGCTGAGCACAATGCCATCCTGCAATTGGAGGAGAAAAGTCAACTGGGTTTTTTGTTGTTTTTTTTTTTACCTCCTGCCTTGTGATTTATGCTGGCATGTCCTCCTCAGGGTGACCACTGTCACTGAGGGTCATGATCCTGAACTCACTCAGACAGAATTCTTAGAAGGGACAGAAGAGTAGGATCTGCCTGCAGAGTGTGGGATTGTATAGGATCGCTGTCCCTCGTCCCAGCTGATCACCAACACTTCCCCAAAAGTTTCCTCAAGTGCAGATTCCTGGTTGTACCCATTGGGCCTTAGGCAGCTAAATCTTTTTTTTTTTAATATATTTTTTTTTGATTTTTTTACAGAGAGGAAGGGAGAGGGGTAGAGAGTTAGAAACATCGATGAGAGAGAAACATCAATCAGCTGCCTCCTGCACACCTCCTACTGGGGATGTGCCCACAACCAAGGTACATGCCCTTGACCTGAATCGAACCTGGGACCCTTCAGTCCGCAGGCCGATGCTCTATCCACTGAGCCAAACCAGTTAGGGCAAGGCAGCTAAATCTTTTTAAAAATCTTTATTGTTGAAACTATTACATATGTCCCCCCTTCCCCCATTTAGGCAGCTAAATATTTAACAAGGCTCTGGCTTTTTTTCCTTTTTAACTAAGTGTGCTATGAAGAACTTAATCTATTAGATTTCCCCCAACATTTTATTTTGATCATTTTCAAACATAGAGTAAAGTTGAAAGAATTTTATGTGAGCACTTATATACTCATGATCTAGATTCTCCCAATTAAAAAGCTATACTTGCTTTATCTCACATCTAACCACTTATTCATTTGTTTGACTAGATTTTAAAATATATCCTATCTAATAAAAGAGAAACATGGTAATTAGCCGTACATCCGCTACCCTTCCCATTGGCTAATCAGGGCGATATGCAAATTAACTGCCAGCCAAGATGG
>NW_005370318.1:2382451-2398466 GCF_000412655.1 Myotis brandtii
CAGCGTGACAGGGGGCAGCGCCCAAACCCCCTGATCGCCTTGCGGCTCTGTGTGTGACAGGGGGCGGGGCCACAACCTCCCTATCCGCCCTGCTCTGTGTGTGACAGGGGGTGGTGCCCCAACTCCCCTATCGGCCCTACTCTGTGAGTGACAGGGGGGAGCTCTCCAACCCACTGATGGGCCCTGCTCTGTGCGTGACAGGGGGGAGCTCCTCAACCCCCTGATCTGCCCTGCTCTGTGTGTGACAGGGTATGGAGCCCCAACCCCGCTGATGGGCCCTGCTTTGTGCATGGCAGGGGGCAGCGCCCCAACCCCCGATCCTCCCTGCTCTCTGTGTGACGGGGGCGGTGCCCCAACTCCCCTATTGGCCCTACTCTGTGAGTGACAGGGGGGAGCTCCTCAACCCCCAGCAGGTCATTATCTCCTGAGGGGTCCCAGACTGCGAGAGGGCACAGGATGGGCTGAGGGACCCCCTCTCCCCCCCTAGTGCACAAATTTTTGTGCACCAGGCCTCTAGTCCTATATAATAAAAGGCTAATATGCAAATCAACCAAATGGCGGAATGACCGGTCGCTATGATGTGCACTGACCACCAGGGGGCAGACGCTCAATGCAAGAGCTGCCCCCTGGTGGTCAGTGTGCTCCCACAGGGGGAGCGCCGCTCAGCCAGAAGCCGGGCTCACAGCTGGCAAGCGCAGTGGCCGTGGTGGTAGCCTCTCCTGCCTCCACGGCAGTCAGACATCCCCTGAGGGCTCCCAGACTGCAAGAGGGTGCAGGCCTGGGTGAGGGACCCCCCCCCACTGAGTGCACAAATTTCGTGCACTGGGCCTCTAGTTATATTATAAAGCTATATAAAGGAAATAAATGTGCTGCTTAGTCCAAAATAAATGAACAGAGTAGAACAGAAAATTTGGAAACAGTTCCAAAGGATGAAATGATACTTTTCCAACTCAAACTGTAAATGATGAATTATGCGATGCAAGTTGCTTTAGAAAATAAAAAAAAGGAGCATTGCTAGATGTCCCCTAATAAGAGATATGTGAAATAAACCACGCTTCAGCCATACAGTTGTATGGATACCCGTTGTCCATCCAACACCAACCAAGTGCACATATGTCTTAGATAAATGAACTACTTACATTTTACTCAGATTATTGTAATGTCATCCATTAGTGCAGGGGTCCTCAAACTTTTTAAACAGGGGGCCAGTTCACTGTCCCTCAGACCATTGGAGGGCCGGACTATAGTTTAAAAAAAAACTATGAACAAATTCCTATGCACACTGCACATATCTTATTTTGAAGTAAAAAAACAAAACGGGAACAAATACAATATTTGTATTTGCATGTGGCCCGCGGGCCGTAGTTTGAGGACCCCTGCGTTAGTGCATGACCTGTGTATTCAGACATCTGCTGAGTTTTGTGGATGAGGAAGCTGGGCTCAGAGAGGCCAGAGGACCTGCCTGAGGTCTCATGGCTGGAGAGAGGCAGAGCTGGCAGAACTTGTCCTCTGGTCCCTAAGTCTAGATTCTCAGCCTCTTTCGGTACCATCCACAGTACTGTTCTCATTATTCTCCACCAAAGCCAGCTAAAGCTAAAGGGTGGGCACGGTTGTTGAGCTGGGCAGCTGATAATAAGTCAAATGTCAACTTGCCTTGGAAGCTTGTTAACAAAGCCTCCTACCCTTCCCCCAAATTCGACTCTAGCGGAGTGGGGCATTTTTGAGACTTCCTTTCCTCTGGGGATTTCTCTGAACTAAACAGCTTTCCCTGACCTGTGGATGTTTTTAATTGTTAATACTTCTGCTTTCAATGTCTCCCCCACTCCAGGGTGGACTAGAAACTCCAAGAAGGCAGGGGTTTCTGTCTTTTTTGTTCACAGTTGTGATCAGTGCCTGGCACATAGTAGGTGCTTAGTAAATGCCTGCTGGGCAGCTGATTAAGATGGAATCACCTCGCTGTCATTGGCTCATGTGGAGATTGGAGCCCAAAGCAGGGGGTTATCAGGGCAGGTGCCGAGTGCAGATCTCTACTCTGCCACCTACTGAGTGTGTGACCTTGGAAATGGACTTGCCATCTCTCACTCTCAGTTTCCCCATCTGTAAAATGGGGATGACAATAGGATGTACCTCATAGGGTAATTGTGAAAACTGAGCAAGATACCCCAGTACCTGGCACAAAATGATTATGGGCTGTTAACTATTATTAATGACAATATTTGGGGGAGGTGGATGCTGCTACAGCTCCTCTCCCTAACAGCTGCCAACAAGAGTCATATGTTCAATCAGCACTTATTGAGCATCTACTGTGAAAGGCCTTACTGAATCAATGAACAAACGAAAGAATGGGGTGGGAAAAGCTGGAGGTGTATTGACCCCTGGCAAGGACAGTTGTACTCTTCCTCTTACAGATGAGGAACTGAGGCCCTGAGAGAAGAAGCAACTTGCCCAAGGTCCCTCATGAGTGAGCAGCGGGGTCAGGATTGGCGCACATCCCACACCTCCCAGCTCAGGGCTTTCCTAGTGACTATGCCCTCCTTGGGGCAGGATGTTTAACCCCACTCACCTCTTCCACATACACTGTAGAGTCGTTAAGTCCCAAGGCCTCCGCTATTACCACTGCGATCCCGTGACTTAATTTGCCTGAAATAACAAATATGGTTGGAGACTGGTGGTCCTGGGCAGCTGTGGGCAAGCTCACAATTCCCAGAGGCGGCACACCCCATGCAGACTGGCCCTGTTGCTTCTGCTCAGCTGTTCTCCTGCCCAGCATCCATTTAGCCTCATCTCCTTAACCTTTGCCTCCATCCAGCACTGGCTCTGGCTGCTCCAAAGGGCACCCCTCGCATCCTCTCACATTCCTGCTCAAGTACCAGGCCTCCCATCATCCACAGCACAAGTGTGGAAATTGAGATGTCTCATTCTAATAAAATAAAGGAATGAAAGAGGTGGGCTTGTCATAGGTTACCAACTTTCCCACCCCCATGACCTGAGGCTTAATTAGAGTAATTCCATCTTTTCTCTCAGCTTCCTCCACCATGAACACAAATAACAACGCCAACAACAACAGTGGCTGAGAAATGTTGAGCACCAACTGTGCTAGGCAGCCCCCTCTGCCCCTTACAAACACCATCTCCTTTATGCTTCTGAGGAAGGTACTCTTATTTCCCCATTTTACAGATGGAGAAACTGAGGCTCAGAATAATAAGGCAGCTCATCTAAGGCCAGGCAGCCAGCAAGAGGGGAATTAAAGACTTGGACCAGGTCTGTCTGAGGCACATCGAGTGTGCTCTTGTCTGTTTACACCTCGGTCTGTTGCCATTCCCATGGGCATTGTCTGGCTCATCTTGCATGTCTAGGCTCTGCAACCAGTGAAGGAAGGTGGAGAGGGGAGAGCTCATTTCCAGATGGGTGACCGGAAAGGCTTCCTGGAGACGCGGAATTTGAAGTAGAGTGGAAAATGAGTGAAAGGGGCCCCAAATGGAGACCCAGGCAGGAGAAGTAACGCACCCACCCTCAAAAGCCCTGGGAAGTGGGGGGATGGATAGCAAAGGAACGCACCGTTCTGACTTGGCTGCAAGGCGGCAATGAGGATATCTTCGGCGATGTTTCTCAGCATTATAGGCTGTGAGAGAGAAGGGACATTGCTCCCTGGCTGAGAATCCCAAGTCCTCCCAGCCATTCCTAGAATGGGCACAGCCCAGCCCCATGGTGAGGGCGGCTGGTGGAGATGCTGGAATCCCAAGTCCCTGCCAGTCAAAGTTGCTAGGGCTCCTGAGGGTGACACAAACCCAACTGGCCCTGGGGTCCCATAGTTGAGGGGGCTGGGGTGCATCAGAAGGATGTCCCCCCCCCCCACTCTCAAGGGCTCCAGCAGAATGTGATGTGCCTTTAGGAAATTTAGCCCTGTGCTTCCTGAGGTTTTGACTTCTCAAGGGAAGCCAGAGTCCTGATTTTCATGTGGAAACCTCCCGTTTTAAAATATTGATAAAAAATTAAAAAACAAAATAAAAATATAAGGACGGCCCGCCGGCATGGCTCCATGGTTGAGCATCAACCTAGGAATTAGGAGGTTACAGTTCGATTCCTGGTCAGAGCATATGCCTGGGTTGCGGGCTCAATCCCTAGTGTGGGGCCTGCGGGAGGCAGCTGATCAATGATTCTCATCATTCATGTTTCTATCTCTCTCCCTCTCCCTTCCTCTCTGAAATTAATAAAAATACGTTAAAAAACACATGTAAGGACAAAAACACAACCAAAACAAAATACAAGAACAAACACACCAAACCCCCAGAACCGACACCATGTCACAAGACAGGATTCAGCCAATTTCAGACTCTGATTTAGTCCAACTCAGATGAGGAAACAGAGGATCAGAGGGAAAGGGCTGCTCATGGTCATGAGATGAGCTTATGTGATTGTGAATAGAAGAGATTTGTTTCTTAATTTTGGGTCAAAACTTCACAGGAAAGTGAATGTGCATCTGTGTGTCCGTATTTGTGTGTTCTCAGCTGTGTTTGGCATAAAGTAGGTAAATGCCTGAACCAGGAGGTTAGACTTTGTAGCTGATAACGTGGAGGCCGGCCAGCCCACTATGGGGCTGCCCATGGGGACCTGCTGAAAGCACATTCTGCAAAATGTTTCCTTTTGAAATGGACCATTCTGGGCTATTCTGTGTCCGCAGGGACAATCCGTTAATACTCACGTCAAACTGGGCAATGTCTGCGTTCAGCACGCGGAGCCGATCAGGACTGCAACAGATAATACCCATAAGAATGGTCCCTCCAAGTCCCATTCATTCATTCATTCATGCATGCATTTACTCATTCATTCATTCAACAGCTGTTTATTGAGCACCTACTATGTACCAGGCACAGTGTAGGCTCTGGAGATACAGCAGCGAACCAACTCAAATTCTTGCTTTATGGAGCTTACATTGTAATTGAGGGTGGTATGGGGAGACAGAACTGTCTGCCAGGTGTGGACATGCTGTCAGCCCAGCCCTGGGAAAGCCACACAGAGGCATGTGCAGAGCCGGCTGCTCCTTCCTTTTCTTTCTTAATTGAGAGAAGCTGACCTCTGTTCTGAGAAGGGTCCTCATGGACATGCAAATGCCAGCCAAGTCTGCAGTGGCACCCTGGGATCCGCGTGCAGCAGGACCTTTGGTGGCGGGTGGTGGTGGGCTCTGTTTTGCACATCTGAGTGGCTAGGGCAGCGGGAGGGTGGTTGGGTGGGAGATCAGGCAGGGGTGCAGAATGCAGCTGGAGCCCCGTGCTTCTGGGCTGGGCTGCATGGGGGCTTCGCATCTAGGCATGACTGTCACTGCCTCTATGTGGCGGTGTCCAGAATGGGCCGCCCACGGCCGAGGGGATGACGCTGGGCAGGCTGTTCCTGTGGCCAGGGTCAACATGCCCACGGCTGCTGCAAGGCCACTTCCCTTTCCTGCTCTGTCTCTCACACTCAGTCCTCGACAGCGGGACAGTCCAGGTAAGGCAGCCTTTCTGCCTGCCCTGGAGTAGCCTTCACTGGATGCTCACACCCCAGAGACTCAAAACACTGTGTTTAAAGAAACCCAAACAGTCACCGGGTGGCACTCATTTTTATCACCAGATTCTTCACGACGATTTACCTGATTCCGCTTAAGTTGACTAAAAGCCGGGCACCTTCGCTAAAAATCTCAGCTTTTGAGCTGGCTTCCTGCAATGAGAAACCCACATTTCTTTTAGAGGATGTGTCAAAGGTGGGGTGTGGGGTTCTGCAAGGGGCTCTGGGGTCAAGCTGACACTTGGATCTCAGCTATTGGTTCTGCGACCTTGGGAAAGGGTTTGACCTCTCCGGCCTCACTTTCCTCATCTATTAAATGGGTTAGTACCTGTACCCACTCCCCCCTGAACAGACAACCACATAGGATTGCTGTGGGAAATGATGATGACAGCAGCCAATATGCATGGAGCCTTCACTGTGTGTCCGGCAGTTTTAAGAAGTTTATATGATTATCTCCTTTGATCCTCACAACCCTTTGAAGTGGCTTCTATTTTTACCTCATGGCAGAGGTGAGGGAACTGAGGGACAAAGATCAATAACCTCCTGGTAATGTTAAGTATTATTATTATCAGAAAGGTCAGAAGCAAAGTCAGGTCTCAAATACAAGTGACAAAGATATATATCAACTTGACCTGTGGGCAGGGTGAGCCTGAGGGCAGAGTGCCAGGCTCCAGCTCCAGTGAGCTGCTCCCAGAGAACAAACTTGTCCTGCAGGCCTGGGCGTGGTGGCCTTCTGCAAAGTGCCTGCCATTGGCCATGGAGGGGCCAGGTCACCAGGGAAGCTCATTCCCACTGCTGGTTGGGAATCAAAATACCCTTCAATAGCCCTAGCCAGTTGCTCAATGGTTAGAATGTTGGCCCTTGGACTGAAGGGTCTCGGGTTTGATTCTGGTTAAGGGCACAGGTTGCAGGTTCAATCCCCGGCCCCGGTTGGTCGGGACGCATGTGGGAGGCAACCAATCAATGTGTCTCTCTCACATTGATGTTTCTCTCTCTCTCTCTGTTTCTCCCCCTCCCTTCCACTCTCTCTAAAAATCAATGGAAAAAATATCCCCAGGTGAGGATTAACAACAAGAACAAAAAGAATATCCTTCAATATAGGAAGCTAGGGCACTGTGTCTCCTGTAGTCTTTTGTGAATAGCACCCCTGAAATTGTGTGTGGGCAACCCGTACAGCTGTCCACAGCAACTCTGCTCTAAGGATAGTGTCAGCATTAGGTTCCTTCTAACAACCAGGTACTGTCCAGACTCCTTGGTTAGGCACGGTTCCAGCAGCCAAGCATAAATCCTGTGTTGTCTCTCTGTTCTCTCTGCCTCTGTAGTGGGTGCAGTGAGTGCCCCAACTCAGATCCCCTTTAAAGGGCGGGGCATCCGACCCTCCCTGCCGAGTGCTGCAGCTAGCAGTCCCCAGACCCTTCGCTGCAGACGTGGTCCTGCTTGAACAGAGCTGCCTTGCTGGGAGTCACGTGCTTCCTACCCATGGGCACTATTGGGTGGCCAGTAACTGACTGAAAAGGGGGTAAAGGCTTGACTGACTAATAAAGTCATACAGGGTTAAAGTCATCAGGGCCCCCAAAGCTCCTGAATCTTGGGGTCAGCGCTCCCTATACCCCGATCCTGCTGGGTGACAAGAAAGGTGGAAACGTTTAGCAAAGCAAGAGGGATGAATGGGAATAGTGTAGGTCCCCTAAATTGCTGCCAATGTCACAGGCAATTAACTCACAATGCCCAGGGTGAATAAGGGGCGGAGGGCTTCATTGGAGGCGAATACTTGCAGCACGATCAGTTGGGCCAGCTTGGCACCGCCCTTGTTCAGAAGGAGCGCTGGGGCCTCCTGGGTTAGGATCTTCACAATCTGTGTGCGCCCCAGCTGAGCCGCAGCCTGGAGGGACATCAGACCTGCATGTGGCCTCCCACGCACCTCGCCGAGGCCCACAGGTCCCATGTGGCCTGGCCCGGACCCAACTTCCCGGCCTCCCTGCTTCCTCTCCGTGCTCCACCCACACTGTCCTCTCCGTCCTGGAATGGGTTGCTCTCACCATCTCAGCCTTTGGTTTTGCTTCTCCCTCTGTCTGGAATCCCCTTCTCTCCAGGGAAGCCCTCCCTAGTTTTCCAGACTCTCTCAGTGCCCCATGAATGCTCTCATAACCCTTAGCATCTGTCCTCTTCGCTGACAGTTTATCTGTGTAATTATGTGATGCAGGTCAGCCTGTCCTGTTGGCCTGAGATCTTCGTGAGGACAGGGCTGGAAGGGAGGAGAGTGCTCTCACATAATTTTATTCCCCAGAGGCCCAAGGACAGACCCCAGCAAACACCCATCAAGCTGCAGATGGCCAGTGGACCAACCTTTTCACTGATCGCCTTGATGCTATTCTTCAGCCGGAGGGCCAGCTCAGGAAGCTGAGGATGAGAGGAAGCCAGAGCAGGTCAGCTGGAGGGGCGGGGGAGACATCCCTGCAGCAGCCCCACTGCTGCGACCCCCAGCACCCCAGAAAAGCTGGGTGGGCCCGGTGGGCCAGGCTACATATTTGTCACTTGCAAGAAACAGCCCTATGTTAGCTGCTGTGAGGCAGGGGATCCCCTTGGCCTGGACTTTTACTGTGGGTTGGTGGTGGTTGTGGGTTTGCAGACAGCTCACTGCTCCCAGAGCGCACAGAGAAGTGACCCAATCCTCACTGTCGTCCTGAATGTGGTTGCTGGTGACCACTCCTCTTTTCTCACTATCTCAGCCCCTTACTCTGAATTCTGATCCTCAAGAGCTTGGTTATCTGCTGTCTGTCAGCTTACTTTAAGTCCGGACACCCTCCCACAACTTTGGGGCAACGCTTTTGCCCTGTAGGCCTCAGTTTCCTCACCAGTCACCTTGGAGGCGGTGGCACACCCTGGCTGACTAGGGTGTGCTGTTTTGAGAAGCATTCCAAGGCTGTGTCAGCATCAAGGCTCGATAGGGAGGACCCTGATTGATTCGTCATGTCTGCCATGGGCCCCAGGGTGGACGGCAGCAGCCTAGTATCTAAGATGCCCTTCGGTTGGGAAGGACTGTTATTTGGCAGAAGAAGGAGGTGTGTCATGTTCTCAGAGGGCAGAATGAGGAGCAGGACTGGATTTTGCAGGGAAAGCTTCATCTTTAGAACGATATGTCAGAGACAGAGACTGTCAGGGGAGGGAGGGAGCTCTCCATTACTAGAGGGGTTTAAACTAAGCGTGACAGGGGATTCGTGCCCCGGGGCCTTGGGGTCCTTGCATCCCCTTTGATTCAGAAAGTTCCCATGATTCAGTAGAGGTGGCTTTCTCCTCTGTCCCATGTCGAGGCTTACCACAGCGTCCAGCATGATCGCAATTTCTTCTGAAGGGAGGAAGGCCCCTATTGCATCATTCACCACATCCTGCCTCATGGTGAGGCTGAAAGGGGCGCTGTCCAGAGTGGGAATTGTCAGGGAAGCCGCAGACTCACTGAACCTTTTGGTCTCCGTTCCCTGTGAGTTCAATAACTTGGCCTAAGGAGACACAGAGCAGAGAGCTGGTATCAAAACTTTAACTCCACGCCTTACCCAACCACCACCTGGAAGGAAATAATGCCTCTCAACCTGCTTCCCTTTTTGCACTTGCTGTCAGGAAGCTCAGCCCAGAATCCAGTGCCTTGCTGTAGGTGAGGAGTAAGCTCAGGTGCCTAGCAATAGCTACCCCACCTGCACCCCTCAGATAATCTCTGCTTTTTAAAAACTTTAAATGTCTTATTTGGAATTTAGGTTTCAACTTTTCAGATACCTCACAAGCCCTTTGGATGAAGGGAAAATTAAAAACTGCAAGAAAATTGATGGAAATGCTTGATGCTGCAGTTTTCCAAGGGATCCATGAAAACTGGTCTGGGATACAAGCTGTCCACGTTGGTGTGGGCCCTGAGGGAGTCGAGCTCCAGGGTGTATGCAGCTCCATTTACCAGGCTCTTCCTGCCGGCCAGTCTTCAGTCCCATGTCACTCTTTCCTTGGGGACTATGATGATCTACACTTTACAGATGAGGAAACTGAGGCTTTGGGAGGGGAAGAGCCTTGCCCAAGGTCACACAGCCAGGGACGGGTGGGGCTGGGTGAGAAACTCAGGTCTGTGTGCTTTGAACCTGGAATCTGGTTTCAAGGTAATCAGATGTTTGGGATTGGCAGGGGCTTTGCCTGAGAAAAAGGCCAAGAGCCCCAGTGCAAACACTCGGGCCCGTGACTGGGGAGATCAGGGTCGGAGGACAGACCACCAGGATCGATGTTCTGTGCTTGGCCCTTAGATTCTACCTGCCGTGTTTTCCCCATCAGAATGGTTGGCATGGGACATGTTCGGCATATTGAGATTTTTCTAAATCAGCCCATGTGTCTTAACCGTGTCCAGTGTTTTCTCCCCTGAAACAGAGCCCCTGGTATCTGACCCTGGTGGTCAGAGAAGGCAATGATGTCCCCACTTTACCCTCAAGGTCCATGACACTCACCCCCAGGTTGAGCTGGATGATGTTACCCTTGATGGCAGAAGACAGAAGGTCAAACTGCAGGTGGTCATTGCTCACGGAAATGGGCGCTGCTCGGAGACAAGAAGAAAGCTGTATGAGGGGGAAGGGCAAGGTTGGGTGGGTTGTTTGGGGGCTGCTTTTGGCTAGAGCTGCATTATTGCATGGGGAGGGGTAAGAAGAGAGGAGCAGGAGTAATGATGATGTTGATGATGACAATGACGAAAATGATAATAACTGACATTTATTAAACATATATTGAGTGTTGAACTGGGTTAAACCTTTATTGTGTTAGCTCATTGAATCCTCACAATAACCTTAGGGGGTATAGCTCTTATTCTTACCCCCATTTTACAAATGGGAAAACTGAGGTTCAGAAAAGTGAAATGATTTGCTCATACTGTGAAAAGATTTGGACCCAGTGATCCTATGTCAACGTCCTGGTTTGAACAAAACTGACCTATTGCTTGTAACTCTCTACCTCCCCACCAGACTGATCCTATCCAGGCGGGTCTGGATCTGTTCTCTGGTTCAAATGTGTTCGCCTTGGGATTCCCTACTTGGCCGCGAGGGGGCGGAGGCGTCTCAGCTGCCCTCGCTGTTGGGCGGAGAATGGGAAGGGCAACGGAGGAGGCTCAGGGGTGGGCAGGGCAGGGAGTAGGTCCTTGGACCACCTACACCTTCCCCGCCTCCCTGCACCCCCAAGCTTGCCCTGCCCATGGGAAGCAGAGGAGCCAGACAGACTTCTGTTCTAGCCACAGTAGCCTTAGGTAGTTTCTTCCCTCCTCAATCTCAGTTTACTCATTTTAAAGTGGGGGTGCAATACAGAAATGTTGGCCTCATAGGTGGTATAGAACGGGTACCTAGTAAAGCTGGCTTGAATCTGAATTACACCACACTTGAAATTTGAAGAATTGGATGTAAGCCTTCCCCATCCCTAACTTCTGTAAACTTGAATAACGGACTTCATGTCTCTGTGCCTCAGTTTGCTGATCTGTGAAGTGGGTAATGATCACTACTTCACAGTGATGTCTGTGGAGCAGCCAGTTATATAAAACACCAAGCACAGTATTTGCTCTATGGGTGCTCAATGCTACTGATTCCATTCTCTTCCCACTCCTCTCTGGTGGCCCCTTGGAATGAGCCACTTCAGATCCCCAAGCAGTAGGCAATAGAATTTTCTTCTTCCTTTCAATCCCCGCTCTGAGGCACTTGAGCACAGCAGACACTTGAGGTGGGGGTAGAAGCCTGTGACCTTCCATTTCTGCTACTCTCAGGGAGGGAGAAGTGACCTTCCTGAGCATATATCTGACCTCTTCTTTTGTTCCCTCTTCTCTAAGCCCACAGTCTTTGCTGTATCATTCACTTATGCATCCATTCAGCACACATTTGAATAAACTTCTATCTGAAGCCAGAGCACTTGCTATGTGCCTGGAACTCTCCTATAAACTTTTAATCCTCACTAACAATCCCGAGGTAGGGCTGTATAAGTCCCATTTTACAGATGAGGAAGCTGAGGATAAGGAGGTGGAGCTGGCTTCCCATAGTCACCAGACAAATCAATAGTAGAGCTGGGATTTTAACTCAGATTTATTTGGGTCACCTGCTGGCTCATGTGGAAACCTGCCTATAGTATATAGTAGGTACTGGTGAACTCAGAACTGTGAATTCCTGTCTGCTCATCCCAGGCAGGGATCAACTGGTGCTCTTCCCACCTGCTGCTCAGGCCAGACTGGGGAGGTGCCCCCTCCAGAGCCGCAGCCTGGAGGCTGGCTCAGCAGAAAAGAAAAAACGTGGGAGAGAGCAGTGCACTCACCCTCCACCATCTGCAGGAGGTCCTCTTGCATGTCCTCAAAGGCCACCTCGATCACGGGACACAGCTGTAACAGCACAAATGCGGGAACTTCATCAGCAAAGGGGTCCCATAGTGACCCATGCCCAGCCCACGTGGCCTCAGTCCCACCGCCGTGCTCATGGCCAGCCAGGACTTTGTCCATGGGTAGAGGACTCAGTGGCACATCGACTCCCCCAGCCAACTCTGCTGCTCAGAGCACCCCATTTCAGTCCCCGGTGAACCTGGGGCCTTTTGTCCCCATCTTGTTCCCCAGAGCCCATGTTTTCCATGGGAAGGAGATGGAGAGGTCCTCCCTTCATTCACACATTCATTCAGCACGTCACTACCGAGCTCCTTCTGCACGTCAGACTCAGAGCAGGGGCCAGCAAGACGGGCCGAACCAGACACGAGAAGAATCTCTTTGTGTCCTTTGTGGGTTTCTAGCTCCTCCCGAATTGCCAGCAGCTCTCATCAGGGAGCAACTTTGTCCCCCAGAAGACATCTGGAAATTTCTGGAGACATATTTAGTCGTCACAGATTGGGAAGTGATGTTATTGGCATCTGGTGGATAGAGGCCAGGGATGCTACTAAACATCCCACGGTGCACAGGACAGCTCCCCACAACAAAGAATGATCCGGTTTAAATGGGAGACCCTGGCCTAACCTAATCCTGGTCTTACCTGTTCTGTTCAAGACGAGGATAAACATTTACTTGCCTGTGGGCCCCAGAGGAGCTCATTCTCTGCTCCAGGCAGCCCATTTTCCAGGTACCTGAGATTTGGTCTTGGTGCAATTTCCCCAGTGGATGAACCTTTTGGCTGACCACCCATTGCTACCTCTCAAGCAAGGACATTGCACTTTGAGAAATGTTCACTTTTTCTGTGAAAAACCCATTTCCTGCTCCCAGCTGCGTTGCCAACCCAGAACCCAGGAGGATGGAGGACTCGGGTTTAGAGACCCCCAGACTTCACTGCCAAGGGAACACCTGTTTCTCATGGGAAAGGTGTCCCTGACGACCTTTGCATCTTATCCCAGAGTTCCTCTTCCTTCAGTTTCACCAGTGGTGTCAACTCTGGCTACACATTAGAATCCTCCAGGACACAAGCCAGAATCCTCTGGGATACTAAGGCCTGACCCAGACCAATTAAATCTGAATCTCTAAGGTGGAGCTCAGGCAGCAGGACAGTCGTCCCTCCTAATCCACAGAGGATACATCCTCAGACCCCCAATGGATGCCCGAAACCACAGATGGTACCAACCCTAGATATACTATGTTTTTTCCTATATATACATACCTTTCACTTAAAAAAAAGCACTTTTCAGTGCTTTCTTTGGTACATCTGGATTGTCAGGATGATGACTCTTGCCCTTTGTGGCCATTATTGAGTAAAATAAGGGTTATTTGAACACAAGCACTATAATACCATGGCAATCCATCTGATAACCAGGAGGGTTACTAAATGACCAACAGGCAGGGAGCAAATGTACCATGGGGATGTTGGACAAAGGGATGATTCACATCTGGGGTAGACAGAGCAGAACAGCTCTAGATTGTATCACGACTCTCAGAACAGTGCATAATTTTAAACTTAGGAATGATTATTTCTGGAATTTTCCATTTAATATTTTTGGATAGTTGACCATGGGTAACAAACTTTGGAAATTGAAACCGCGGATAAGGGAGGCACTACTGATGGGACCCACATATTTACGCTGAAAGGGGCTTTAGCATTTTCTAGATGGGCTCCTGCCAGATCTCAATATGCCACACCTTTCCCCTTCACATCAAGTAAAATATTTATATGATCATTATATCAACTCTAGTGAATCATGATGGGAAAACATGATGATTAGTAGACAGCCAGTTGTCTCATATTGTTCACTATATGTGGCTTTTAACCCTTAAAAACAGATCTTATGCAAAGAGCATTTTGTAATCCCAAGTCCTTGCCTTTTTTTTTCTAGTAAATGTAAAATGTAGAAAATGTAAAGATACATTTTAGGCGATTAAAGTATGATGCCAGTTAAAAATGATTTTGGTGAAGGCTGGCAAGAAATTTCCAGCTGGATCCTACTTTAAGAAACTCCCACTTTTTTATTTATTTAAAGAAACGCCCACTTTCAAATAGAAAAAAAGCTTTCTTAAAAGAAAAATTATCTCATGTAAGAAAAGCCAAATTTTACAAAATTACTTTCAGATTCCTTTAAGAAGGCTCTCTGGAATGGCTTAATAAAGTATTAAATATGATGTAGCTATTACATAATTATGAACTCTGTACAATGGCATAGAAAATATATATCACTTAAATAATTAAAGTGGTACTGACAACGAGAGCACCACATAAACATGTGAGTGCAACATACAGAAGAGAAAATAGCTACAAAGTTAAGGTAGAAGCATTATGGGTATTTTCTCCCCTAAAGTTATTTAGTTATTACATCATCGCTTTCTTTCAAAAAAAAGTTTTATTGTAAAAAACATATTAGTTATATGACAAGGTATTTTGAACCTCAGGAGGCCCATTGCTGTGAACGTATCTTGGAATTTATAGAAATCAATGGTCAAAGTGGATGAACCAACTTATAGAGTTTTAACTTACCCGTGGCCTGTCAGGGACATATAAAATGAGACTGACTCGTGTTTATTGACTCAGGAAAATAAATCCAACAGGACCTGGTGGATGACAGACCCCTGAAGACTGCCGGCTGGTCTGAGACACTAGGGTACTAGAGTCAGCTTGTACTGGTTTGTGAGGACAAATTGTTAAATTTTCAGGAGTTTCTGAGCTGGTGCCAAGCTGAGGCATTATTAAAAATTAAAGTATATAAACTTACAAGTAAATAAACTATACTAAAAGCAAAGTTAATGAAAACTCAAAACTCATTACTTCCTAATTATTTTGTTGAATCTCACTAATCATTTTGTTATATCTTACTATTATTTCCTGCTCTTGAGGTTATTTATGTCTATTGTATCCGTGTGGCGGAAATACCACACAGCGGTGTGCTACAGCACACTTCTTCCCAGCTCTGCTCAGTGACATCACATTAGTAGCTTGATATTGGCCTTGGAGGGAGTGGTTTACATCAGGGAAATCAGCAAATGCTACATACACATCTGGGCTCTCTCCCCTCAACTCTCCAGAGTGAATAGTTAACGATTTATCAGCACATCACTGCCCAAAGTCTCCTGGCTGACTTTTGGCAGTTCCATTATCTTGGCCTCAACGATTCATTGCTGAAAGAATGATCCAGACTCGGCTTCCCACTCAAGGTCCCATAACACCAGCTTGCAGTTCCATCCCAGCCCTTCAGGGGGAGCAATCTTTACCGACCCGTGAGGACCCGATTCCACTCACCTGGCTTTTCACCAGTTTGGGCAGGGCTGGCACCAGGAGTTTCATGACACCGTTGGCTAAGGGGTTGACCATGAAGGAGAGCCTTTCAGAGAGGAGAAAGGGAGAGAGCTTAGGAAAGGTCAGAGATGATCACCCCTCCCTTGTTTTACAGAAGGGAAGACTGAGGCCAGGGGAGAAAGGAACTTGCCCAAGGTTACTGGGCCTGTTGGGACAAGGCTGGGAGTACCAGCCGTGGGCAAACTACGGCCCGCAGGCCGGATCCGGCCTGTTTGAAATGAATAAAACTAAAAAAAAAAAAGACCGTACCCTTTTATGTAATGATGTTTACTTTGAATTTATATTAGTTCACACAAACACTCCATCCATGCTTTTGTTCCGGCCCTCCGGTCCAGTTTAAGAACCCATTGTGGCCCTCGAGTCAAAAAGTTTGCCCACCCCTGGAGTAGACCCTGTCTACTGAGCCAGGTGTGGATAGTAGCAGGGAGTTCTTAGGGAGCAGGGGCCGGGGGTTGTCATAGAAATGTGTGCTGGACACTGGGACAACGGCAGTTGGCATTTCTCTCCGTCCCCCTGCTAAGGGGAAGTGGAGGGGAGCACCACGGTTTTGAGCCCCTGCTGTGTGCCCCATACTCTGCTGTGCTGAGTTAGTTACAGCTGTGGCCTGAGCTAACCTCTCACTGCAGCTTGAGTGAGGCACAGGGAGGCAGGCCCAGCATCACCCACACAGGAAATGAGGAGATGCATTTGCCTGACGCCAGAGCAGGGTTTTACCCCTGGCTCTACCCTCGCCT